>NC_081432.1:49431998-49539498 GCF_949786415.1 Peromyscus eremicus | reverse complement strand
AGGATATGTCTGAGTGAACTCCCCATCCCTGTGCTCTGCCTTTCTTCAGGAAGTGGGTATACTATGTTAGGAGCTCACTCCTGAGCTGTTGGTCCTGCATTGGCTCCTCTCTACGGGATGCCTGTAGCAGCAGGACAAGGTCTTCAGGGATGTCCAATATGGCATTTATTGAAGCTGACGACAGAGACTGACTCTTGTCCCCGCTTACATCTTTTAAAGTCATTGTGGTTCGTTAAGCACAGATTAATTTCTGTGCTTTTAAGAGTTGACATGTGACTTTTGAAGCTAGATAGGCAGTGGAGGCACAAAGCATGAATACAAACTGCAGTAGAGTTGCAAGGAGTGAATCCACTTAATTCTACTTGGGATTTGGCTTTAAAAAGGTTAAGAAATATATATCATGCCATTTAGAAATAAGTCATTTAACCCTGGTTAAAAAAAAAAAGCCATGTAGTATTTGACCACAGTAATCAACTCTACTCCTCTTGTTTGTTTCCAAAATCTTAGACATGAGTATTTGTACAAGTAATATATATGTGTGTATACACACACGTACACACAGATATACAGTTTAGCATGTCAATATTTAAAAATCATTCTGAAAATGAAAAAGACATATGTAATACTCTATTTCACCCTGCATCAAGGAGTTATGCTACCTCATTTTAAAAGAGAAGCTCTTAAAAAGAAAAAAAAGATGTTTTTATGTGTATGAGTGTCTCGCTTGCATGTATGATTGCGCACCACACACGTGAAGGTCAAAAGTCATTGGGTCCTCTGAAAAGGAGTCATGTACAGGTTTGACACACCATGTGGTTTGTTGGGACCCAAACCATCAGTTCTCTGTAAGAGCAGCAGTGATCTAAACTTTTGACCAATCTTTCCAACCCCGTAAAAGAGTAATTCTTCTTTTTTTTTTTTTTTTCTTTTTGGTTTATTGAGACAGGGTTTCTCTGTGTAGCTCTAGCTGTCCTGGAACTTGCTCTGTAGACCAGGCTGGCCTTGAACTCACAGAGATCCACCTGCCTCTGCCTCTCGAGTGCTGGGATTAAAGGCATGTGCCACCACCGTGGGCTGGAGATACGGCTCAGCTGTTAAAGGCTATGCTCACATCCAAAAATAAAAGAGTAATTCTTAAATGAATCTTCTAAACAAAAATGCATTATACCTTATATGATTTAATGGACAGTGTGTGAATATGTGCGAACCACTCACTGGCCAGGTCATCATCAGTCCTCTGGACATCTATCCTCAATTCCACCAGCAGACTTGGAGTGATGACAGGCTGTTCTGAGAACCCAGACTTCCTAAGTTTCTCTTGTGGTTCAACCACTTCTGGTTGATATTGACACATGGAAGAAGACAATGGATCCTTATGTTTTAGGTCACTCTTGCTAAACACATAATAGAATTTATGAACATTGTGCATGAAGAAGGCATTTAAATTATTTACATATTAATCACACGCTTGAACATTTTCATTAAACCAACCTAGTTTTCTGTTCTTTTTTAACTTCCTATACATCAAAAACAAGCAAAATATACCTGTAGTCAAACACTCATATTGTTTCCAAATGTGTATCTCATATAAAATTATATATTTAAGCATGTTTGACTTTCATTTTTTTTCACTCCCCAGAACATAGTATCATTTACTTCTTTTTTTATTTTATAATTTAATTTAATTTTACTTATCAGCCACAGAGTCCCCTGTACTCCCTCCTCCCACCCCCCTGCCCTTCCCCCAATCTACCCCCCATTTCCATCTCCTCCAGGGCAAGAACTCCCCTGGGGATTCAACTGAGGCAGGTCCGGTCCCCTCCTTCCTTCACCCAGGCTGAGCAAAGTGTCCCAGCATAGGCCCCAGGCTCCAAAAAGCCTATACTAGATGTAAAACAAAGGATGACTAGACTGCTACTCACAACTCCAAGCAGGCTACCTAGTAAAGAGGACCCTAAGAAAGACACAGGGATCGCCCAATGACAGAGAAATGGATGAGATCTACATGATCATTTACTTCTTATACCTAGTAACAGATACAATGCTTTATAGACTGAACTGGGTCTTGAGTATTGTGCTGAACATTGCTGGCAGGAGCTGTATAGCAGATTCCTCCAAGATTATATCATTCTGACCAATAGAGAAGCTTCTTAGGCAGGAAGGCAAACAACTCGAAGTAGCTTCAGGAAGTCCCTGAAACCGAACAAGTGAAGCTACCAAGAAACTGTTTCAGACAAGCCAAGTTACAAAGAAGCTATTCTGAACTCAAACCAGCTGCCTGGAAGAACCAGAAACCCCTGAGCTGCCTGGACCAGTTTAGACCAGAGTCACTTGGAAAGGACACTCTCCAACTGCTTGAGCTGCCCACAGCTATGCAGTGTGCCCCCTTTTCCCTGCTTTTCTGAGATGTCACCCATGCTGGGGTGGGATTTGGTGATGAAGTTGGGCCCTCCCCCATCAATCTCTAATTAAGAAAATGCCCTATAGCCACACATTTTCTCCGTTAAGGTTTCCTCCTTTCAGATGAGTCTGGCTTGTGTCACGCTGACGTAAATCTAGTCAGCGCAATTGATCCATTCTCAACACACAAACAAATCACTGTTAATCCATAACCTTTCCGTTCTTGTTCAGCCCCAAGATCATACATGAATATCAATGGGACAATACAAACATTGCAAATTTTAAAAAGCCCCCACAGTTTTTAAAAATTCAAACACTGGAAAAATAAGTCTCCTTAAAATATTCAGTCTCTTTTTTTATATTCTTTTTTTATTTTATTTTACAATACAATTCAGTTCTACATATCAGCCACGGATTCCCTTGTTCTCCCCCCTCCCGCCCCCCCTCACACTCCCCCCAGCCCACCCCCCATTCCCACCTCCTCCAGGGCAAAGCCTCCCCTAAGGACTGAGATCAACCTGGTAGACTCAGTCCAGGCTGGTCCAATCCCCTCCTCCCAGGCCGAGCCAAGCGACCCTGCGTAAGCCCCAGGTTTCAAAGAGCAAACTCATGTAATGAGCACAGGACCCGGTCCCCACTGCCTGGATGCCTCCCAAACAGATCAAGCCATTAAACTGTCTCACCCATTCAGAGGGCCTGATCCAGTTGGTGACCCCTCAGCCATTGATTCATAGTTCAGGTGTTTCCATTCGTTTGGCTATTTGTCCCTGTGCTTTATCCAACCTTGGTCTCAACAATTCTCACTCATATAAACCCTCCTCTTTCTTGCTAATTAGACTCCCAGAGCTCCACCCAGGGCCTAGCCGTGGATCTCTGCATCCAGTTCCCTCAGTCGTTGGATGGGGTTTCTAGCACTACAATTAGGGTGTTTGGCCATCCCATCACCAGAGTAGGTCAGTTCGGGCTGTCTCTCAACCATTGCCAGCAGTCTATTGTGGGGGTATCTTTGTGGATTTCTGTGGGTCTCTCTAGCACTTTGCTTCTTCCTATTCTCATGTGGTCTTCATTTACCATGGTCTCCTATTCCTTGTTCTCCCTCTCTGTTCTTGATCCAGCTGGGATCTCCCGCTCCCCCAAGCTCTTTTTCCCTCGACCCTTGCCCTTCATTACCCTAACTCAAGTCCAGGCTGTTCATGTAGATCTCATCCATTTCTCCATCATTGGGCGATCCCCGTGTCTTTCTTGGGGTCCTGTTTTCCTCCCTGGTGATGTGAGTAGCAGTCCAGTCATCCTTGTTCCACATCTAGCACAAGTTACAACACTGCCCACCACCTCCGTATACAATTTGCATGTGCTGACCCTGAAGAAACATTCCCAGAAGATTTCACGTCAATGATGGTGGTCTCTTCTTAATCACCACTAATTTCTCAGCTCCAGCTAACCAGAATCAATTGTCCTAGTAAAGCAAACGTTTTACCTCAGTAGTTCTGGTTTCTTGATAATCACACCTAATTCTTCAACCCCAGCTACCCAGAACCACAGATAATTAACTCAAAAGAACAAACAACCCTGATAGACTCTTTAGGGGACTCTCAAACTTCCCTCTGAAGCTTCATGGCACCAGGCCTCCATCATCTGCACTGCTCTCCACATTCTCATCTTCCAAGCCCCCACAGAACAGCTCACAAACTGTGACCACTCATTGACTTTTCTCACTCGAAGTTCTCAAGTTCTTCCATAGTTCTCACAAAAACAACACGGTCAGGTCTGTCACAGAAATACTCTCTTCCTGGCAGCAATTAGGGTTTCTATTGCTGTGATGAAAAAAAAAAATGATCAAAGCAACTTAGGGATGAAAGAGTTTATTTGGCTTATACTTCCACATCATGGTCCATCACTAAAGGAATTCAGGACAGGAACTCAAACAGGGTAGCAATCTGGAGGCAGGAGCTGATGCAGAGGCCATGGAAGGGTGCTGCTCACTGGCTTGCTCCTCCTCGTGGCTTTGCTTAGCCTGCTTTGTTACAGAACAAGAGACCACCTGCCACAGTGGGTTGGGCTTTCCAGCATCAACCATGAATAAAAAAAAAAAGAAAATTCCCTACATCTAGATCTTCTGGATACTCTTTCTTAACAAGGTTCTCTTTTCTCAGATGACTCTAGCTGTGCCAAGTTGACATAAAACTAGCTATATATATATATTGTGTGTGTGTGTATTTGGTTTGCAAGTATTTTATTGAAGATTTTTTTAAATCTATGTTCATCAGCAATGACAGCTTATAATTTTTTTTTTTTTGCTGCTGTGTCTTTACCTTGTTTTTGTATTAGAGTAATACTGGCTTCATAAAAGGAGATTGGGAGTGCTCCTTCTGTTCCTATTTTTAAAAAATAATTTTAGAAGGTTTGGCTATAGATATTCTTTGGAAATCTGGTGGATTTATGCTGTAAATCCACCTGGGCCTGCACGTTTTTTTAGTCAGAAGGTTTTTTTTTACTATTCCAGTCTCTTCATTTGTTATGAGTCTGTTTAGGTTTTTTTTTTTTTTTTTTTTATCTCTTTTTGGTCTAACTTTGGTGCTCTGCATGAATCCAGAAATTCATCTACTTCTTTTAGGTTTTCATACTTAATGAAGTCTAATACAAATGGTCAGCCTTGAAATTATATACATACAAATATATTATATGAACTAAGAATATTGTGTTTATATATATTTTTAAAAGGTAGATTTACATAAAACTTATGTAATATTATATCTGTATATATTATGCACATATTAAAGATAAGGCTGGGGCCATCAATTTGAGACAGAGTAAGAGTAGAGTACATTGGAGAGGTTGGATGGGGAAATGATATAACTATATTTTAATTTAAATGAAAGGAGTTTCATAGAATTGAGGAAAGAGGTTCAGATGGGGTATGCAAAATTCTTAAACAATATTTTAAAATAAGTCTCCAAGAGGAGCTTGGACATTCAATATAGAATTGAAAATGAACCTATGTTTAAATCAGTTATATATTTTCAGGCAAAGTAATCCAATAGTCTTTTAGCTTCCTGTACCAAGAAAGGGAAGACTATAGAAATGACCTGAAAGATTCCCAACTCAAACTTTCTCTGATTCTTTGAATTTAGTGTAGGTTAACTATCTAATAGGTGTTATCGAGTTAAATGAGGAGCTAATGGTCTCTCCAGAGAGAATTTTTAGCTAACCAAGCCACATCTCGGCAGGATACAGGCAACCCACACTCAGTATCAACCTCGAGCAACAAAAAGAACTCTTCGGCCTCAGGAGAAGTCATGAGGATGATTAGGCAGGAAATGCTCTGAGGATAGTTGAGTTCTGGAGATGGAAGTTGGAGGAGGGTGAAGTGAGGGAGGGAAGATACTCCGGGAAGCAGCAACAAAACAAAATGACTTGGAGACAGAGGCAGAAGGGCTTGTTCGGCTTCGGGAAGGGATGAGAGAGGATGGGGAGAAAGTAGTGAAAGGAAAGAACTCCTTTCTCTGCTGGAGTTTGGGGCTAATCACCAAGGCGATGGAAACGTGTGGACGGTTTGTAGACAAGAGAGCATGCGGTCTGATCTCTAAGCTCTTGGTAGACTGGAAGAATTTGGCAGGAGTTATAGACACTGAGCCAAGGGGAACGAAAAGTGGTGTAGCTCTTTACCACGGCGCCTTAATAGCTTTAAGTATAGTGATCTTCCTTATGTTAGCATCTCCACATAGATAATAATTATATCTCTTTCCCTATGCTAACATATCTAACTGACATTGTCTTCACCCAAATTGCTGTGCTTCCTTCTATCATGGTAGCCACTGTTATTACACAAGATATACCCAATGTTCTCGATGGTGATGAGGATGAAGGCCGTGGAAAGATATTTCCTGGGAGAAAGGACCCAGGACCTGGCATCAGGCAGTCTTGAATAAAATCTTGGCTTTGGTTGATTTAGCTGAGTGTTCTCGAGGAAATCCCTGAAGTCCTCAGAACCTCTTCCTTAAATAACCAGAAACCAAAATAGCCAGGTAGTAAGGTTTGGAGAATTGCAGACAATTTGATTCAAAGTCTCTAAAATAAGACCTCAAAGAGTGGTGTACATATTTATTATTTAAGGCTAAATACCGTGATCCAATTTCCCATTTTCCACTTTTTCTTTAAGACAAATAGACACTGCCTGGAGCTGAGGAGCATAGACAACTAAGCCTGGAACTTTCCTGACACTCTAATTCCTGGTCATTAGTGCTTCCCAAGAGCTAAGTAGCTGACCTGCTCCCAAAACCTGTGCAGAACAGCTTCGTCTTCAAGTATGTAATCAACCTGACAGCGCCACTGCAGAAATAAATGAGAACTCCACGGCCGGCCAGGTGGCCTCCGGGACTGTGGCGTGCAATTAACCTGCCCACTGCCACTCCCAGAGTACCCCAGAGAGGCAGTCGCCATGTCACTGGCTGAGTTTGGTTCTGGCTGCTAATTCCAAGCAGCTTTTCCACTCCCCTTGTGGTTCTGATCAGAGCCTTTTACAGAGAAGAGTGTGCCAAACGCAGAGACTGTTGGGAGTACCCATTCCGTGGGTAGACCTGTCAGAAATCTCAAAGGAAGCAAGTGAGCAAGGTCAGCATTTTTCCTCTGGTTTCTTAAGACAAATAATAAACCCACCAGTTTTTTGGTTTTTTTTTTTTTAAATGTGGTGTGATGTCCATAGTATAAACAACAGAATACCTGGTAAGAGAGCAAACCGGGTGTGTTTCCCCGGAAGTGCAGGATGCCAGCTCAGGAAGAAGACACGGGACTGGAAAAGTTAGGCCTTCTATGTTGCTAGCTTCCAATCCACATCCATTTAGTAAATTCCTTTTTTCCCCCCCATTCCTAAAGACAGGAATATCAGAAAAATCTGTCCCTCTGGAGCTGCAGCTGGCAGTTTTGCAGCGATCATTAGAACATGTTGGCAGTGGGAAACAGCTTCAGCATTTGCAGAACTGGCTGTCATTGGTGCCAAAACCAGACAGAAATAGAAATAGCAACATCAATATTGTTATCAGGGTAGCAGGAGTCAGGAGCTGCTGTAAGCCTGCAGACTCGGCAAGTGCCGCCTCGTGTCTTTGTCGCACGGGGGCTTCTCAGCACCGTTTGTCTAGGGGAGATAGAAAGTCTTAGGAGGAAGAACCAGGAGGAACATGGCCACTGAGTTTGAGCAGGTAGCCTGACTTTGCCGTTCAGCAGTGTCTTTCCCCAAGACATTTACCTCTTTTTAATTACAGGAAAAGCCAGAAAATTAAATCCATTCTAATGGAAGTTTTAATTAACAGAAAATTTCCAGAAGGCAATTTAGATAATTTGGCCATATTATCAGTTGCTTTATTTTAAAAAAAAATATGTTGAAGCAGAACATCATATCAAAGATTACACAGACATGGAGGCAGGGAAATAGAGGAAAGAGTGACTTCCAGTTCCTTACTCCAGGACATGAGAACCTGGAACCCCACTAGGGGTGCTCACCAAACCCCAACATCTGCCCATAAAACATCATTGAAAATGCATAAAAAGATTTGTAAGTACAAAACTCCATGTTTATAATAAAAAATTCAATTGAACATCAGTAAGACATTAAATAAATTATCTTTCATTCAGAGTGAATTAATTAAGCTATTAAAGAAAAGGAATTTAATGGTTTTAAGTGACGTGAGAAAAATACTTGTTGAAATTTTCTTTTGTTCTTATTCCAAAGAAAAGTTAATAATCTCAAGAAAGAGAGATTTTTTTGGGGGGGGATGTAGGGGGAGTAGAATAAATATGAAGTAAAACTTATTTTAAAGGAATAAAGATCCCATCAGGTATAGGGAATCAGAATGGCTTTTAAAGGCCACCAACCCATTTACTCACACTCTGTACTTCTGTCTTTTCTTAATCTGCCGTCAACCATCGGAAGGTTGATGTGTGTGCTCACAGTTGTCCACATCTAGCTGCTTATCGTTTCCCTTCAATGTGTGTTGAGTGTAGAAGAACTTCCAAACAGCCTGTCAGGAGGCAGACACACGGCTTGCAATGTTACAATAAAGGAAACAAGAATCACAACCTTATTCACACTATCACGTCTCACCAATGGAATCACTCCTTCTGTAAAATGTATGTATTTGTTTTATGACTCCCCCCGCCCACAAGAAGCCGGGAGGGGGAACAGTTATTAACCTCAGATAGGATGCTGACAGCAGACAAGAGAAATAATTCCATCCAAATCCATTTCGGAGCAACGACTGGGATTACCTACAGGAACATGGCCATCTCAAGGCAACCTTATCACTCCACAGTTCCATCTCAGCATGGGTGGCTACCTCATAAAAGCTGCTTCAGTGGAGTACCAGTTTCAGTTAACCTTACATCTCTAGTATCTTCAGCAGCCCTCAGACCACATACAGCTGTGGGACAGGAGGGGACTGATGGCCAGAAGCCCAGGTGAGTGCTTGCTGACACTCAACCTCTTCTTTTAGAGCATGTCCATATCTTTGCTACCATTCCCACAGGCCTAGCTATAACTGTATTATCTTTCTGATTTTCTCGGGGTGACTGTGGGACTAAGGCACTCTGGAGGGCACCACAGCCATTTTTTTTTCCCTTCCATTTCCAAGGTAAAGAGAGTTTTCTTAGGAGTGCTAAATTTTTAAAATAAGGTAATACTTGTTCTCTAAAAGCGTAATTCCAAGTGCAGGTTTAAGTAGTTATGAAAAGAGCCACATAGGAATAAGAGAAATTTATAGCAATGCCTGCAGCCCTGTGGAACCCAGACAGGAGAGTCTGGTAGTTTAGACAAACATAATGGTACTGAAGAGGAGATGTGTTAGAATAACCCAGAGATACTTAGACGTGCTACTAACATGGTGAGGGTGAACAAGGTGCTGGACTGACTTGAGGGTTTCTGAATCTTTCAACTATTATGAATGTGAGACAAAAATCATGAATGCAGGCCATAGCTCAGATAGCATGAAGTCAGAGTGCAGAATCTTCTTTTCTTTTCAAAACTATTCCTTTAATACAAGTTTTGCAACCTGTTTTAAAGCTTGAGAATGGAAGAGTTGTCCTGACAATCCTCTGCTTTCTTTAAGCACTGACATTGCCTGAAGGGATCTGACAGATGCCAATGGAAGAATTGCAATGAATCGGAAAGAAATTTTTAAGCAAGTCAAAATATTATAGTAAGAGATAAAATTTTTATGAGTTAAATTTTATGCAGAAAATTTGCCGTGCCCTCCTATGCAGTACACTGGCAGTTGATAAGGAAATCAAATTTTAGTTTTGTCTTAAATATCTTAAGTCTGCTGTATTTCCGATGTAGTTTTAAAAAATCAAATGTCTTCTTGAAGGAAAAAAAAAGCAACAATTTTTATTTTACTGGGAAAATAATAAAAGAAGAATGAAATACCAATGGGCAATGGGCAGACGGAGGGAGCCCTGGTGCACTTAAGTATTATAATGAATTGACTAACAAGTGAAATTGGAGGTAGGGAGAAACTAAGGAGAAATGTGAAATTTAGGAATCCGCCTGCCTCTGCCTCCTGAGTGCTGGGATTGAAGGCATGTGCCACCAATGCCCAGCAGAATTTGATATTATTTAGTGTAGGGTGTCCCTGCAAATGCCATGGCTGGCATGAGGCAAGAAAGAAATTGTAAGACCAAAATGAGCCATCTTAGAAATAAGACCGAAATGCTTTCACCCAAAAACTAAGGCCTAAGATTTCTCCTTCTAGGAATAGGCCAATAGTTACTGAAACCAGTCAGTCCAGATTTTAGAAACCAGGAAGTGTAAAAGTACAGAGTCACAAGGTAGTCACGAGGTAATGACTTCTAGACTATAGACTATTCCAACCCTGGTTTCCAGGGTAACTGACCATAAAAGTGTCCCCACCTGAGGGCAGCCAATGAGAAATGGTGGTGGGTAACTGCTCCCTTAGAAGTAAGATTAAGCCATGATTTCTAGAAAGCCCCTAGAAGCGAGCCAATCAGAATTGTACCTGTACTAGAACCCCTAAATGATGTAACCTTGTGATTTTTCCCTTTAAAAACTGAGTTTGCAGACAGGCAGGCACTTCCTCCAGCCTCCATTGCGTTGGATGTATTGGATGAAGTCCCTGCCTAGGCTTGTATTGGATATCCAGAATTAAACCTTGCTTTTGCATTCCGGCATGCTCGTCTTTAGTGGTCTCTCTGGGGGTCATGATCTGGGCACAACAGAAATCAGGTTCAACACAACTTAGTTAGTCAGGGTTGGGTGTTGGTTTAAACTTTAAACTTCTGACCAGTTTTCTTTTGACATATTTAAACACTGTACTGTGAAGGGGCCCCAAAATAGCTTGACCACACAGCAGCCATGACAGGCTAAGGGGCCTAGACACAGCCTCTGTGACAGGCTTACTGGCAGGCAACACCCAGATCCAGGAAAAGCCTCAAGCTGATACCACCCAGGGATCTACCTAGGGGTGAGGAAGTGCCTAACATTCCAAACATTCCAACCATTAGATAAGGTGGCCAGATGTACTTCAATCTAGCATACACCTATTTTTTGTTTTACAGATATCCCTAGACAATTGTCAGCCAATCAGGGTCCTGGACCCTGGAAATCCCCTCACCCCAACCTCTGCTGTGATAAAAACTCTGCCCCACCTGAGCTCAGGGCTCTCTGCTCTCACCACTGCGTTGGACAGACAGAAGGAGGGACCAAGTTCCAGAGCTTGAAATAAAGGTTCTTTGCTTTTACATGCAGGATTTGGTCTCCATGGTGGTCTTTTGGGGGTCCCCGCGATCTGGGCATAAGAGTACAACTTTGGCAAAAATTCCCTGGTGACAAGTATCACAATAATGCTTAAGACCACAACCAAATGCTTTGCAAAGCACATGTAACCTCTTCCACAAAAGCCGGTTCTCTAGCTTCAGGGCCTAGGGGAGGATCTGGTATGGTCTAGGTCATAGAGGTCACCAAACTAGAGAGTACATGTGGCATTCCTGCAGGGTTCTATTGGCTGGGGAACAATGCTCAAAGGTCTAAGGAGGAAGAATCTGGGATAAACATGATATTCTGGGGATTTGGGTGTGGCCTGACCCTGCAGATAGCACAGATCACCATGCTATTAACTACATCCACTCCCAGATTTCCAGGTGGAAAACATGTATCCACCTTCTCCTTGGAAGTGATGATCCTATGTGCTTAACATTTCTGTTTGCCTTAGTGCTTATCACACAAGGACATCATGCCCTCTACAAATTAATTTTAATAAAAAAAGTACACATTTGAATTGTTAGGAAAGGGAGATTGAAACATTAGTAAATAAATTGAAAAGGGAATTATTCAATAATTTTTAAAGCTACAGTGAAATGTAACAAGACAAAAGAAGTAGATGATAAGAAATAATAAAAAAAATTAAGGTGTGGACAGTGACTAAATGTTATACATAAAGCCGACAAAAGAGTGAGTTCTTTGAAAAATAAACAAGATTGACAAACACTAACCAAAAGAGAGAAAATTAATCAAATTAATCAACCCAACCGGTGACAAAAAGGGGTAGTGGTGGTAGAAAATCTAATAAGATGTAGAAAATCATTATGAAATACTAAGAAATCTTTTTTTTTTTTTTTTTGGTTTTTTGAGACAGGGTTTCTCTGTGTAGCTTTGCAACTTTCCTGGAACTCACTCTGTAGATCAGGCTGGCCTCGAACTCACAGAGATCTGCCTGGCTCTGCCTCCCGAGTGCTGGGATAAAGGTGTATGCTACCACCAGCCTGGCTAGAATACTAAGAAAATTTATACTTCAAAAATTTAGAATAAATGGATTCATAGACGTGTATTACCTACAAAACTTAAAGTATATAGAAACAACTTAATCAGATCCATAACAAGATTGAAATAGTAAGAAAATGTGTTAAGTTTAAAACCCAGGACAAACAACTGACATGCTTATTTAACATATCAAAGCTGGACCCAGCTGTCAAGTCCCCCCAGCATCCCTCAGTCCCTATCTGTTACTGGGTGTGGCTTGCATATCCAGCCTTCTACCCTGAACTCTCCAGCCCGGGACTGGCCTGCCCTTCCTCCGGAGGCTCTTCCCTATATAATTCAGACATTTTGGTTACATTTTGGTTACCCGCTCTTTTTGGACCTTTGGCCTCCTGGCTGTTGCACCTGACTCCCCTCCCTTCCCCCTTCCCCTCCTCCTCTCCTCACATGGTCCAGCTCAGCCTGGTGGTGTCCACTCTGGACTCTCCTAGATACTCCTGCCTCTACCTACACTTCCCCTTTTATCTACGATAAACTTTCTCCTCCACCATCCCTAGGAGCAGTCACGTCCTTTCCTTTCCTTTTTATTTCTTTTTCTTTTCATTAAAAAAAAAATCTGCCAAGAAGAACATCCCAGAAACTGGTAGGCTATCTGTCAACCCTCTGAAGAGCTGTCACCTGTCCCCTTCCAATGGTTCTGTAAGATACCGAAGGAATGTACCAGTCATATTCTACCATGCCAGCATTACTCTGCTATCAAAACCACGTAAGCACACAAGATAAGAAAACTATACACCAATTTCTCAGATAAACATAGACGAAAATTTGTCAACAACAAAAAAATCTTGCAAACTGAATTTGAGAAGGTAGGGAGTGGAGGAAGCCTGCAAATGAAATCCTGAGTTTATATATATATATATATATATATATATATATATATATATATATATATATATATATATATATATATATATTGTTGATGTGAGCACAGACATGACAAGAACTAAGGCCCCGAACCCATGGGAAATTGTCAAATCCTTTCCCTATATGTGTTAGGCTTGGAATTGGCAAAGTCTTTTTCTTCTGGTCCAAGTCCAAATGTGAATAATTGACCAGTGTGTACCAAAACTAGCAGCTGCAGTTTCTTCCTCACAAAGGTTTACAGCCTGAGACTGCTCCTCTCAGAGATCTTGTATTGAGACTAACTAAGCCCTCCCCTTGTGCTGTGCATGATAAACACACTGAAGTTACAGGTTGTACATGATAGGTGAGGTTCTTCTGAGCATACACAGCCCACCTGACTTCAGCTTTTCTCCATGTGTCTGTATTTTCTTCTCTCCCTCACCAGCCCTAGTCAAGGTTCCAGGACCCAGCTGTGGAGAACACAGCACAAGAATATATTCAGAAAATAATATGCCATGACCGGGTTTATCTCATTCCAGGGTTGCCAAGACGATTCAACATATGCAAATAAATAAATGTACTATAACACATAAATAGACTCAAGAACAGAAATCATATAATTATCTTAATAGGTACAGAAAAGGCTGTTAGCAAAGTTCAATAACCTTTCATGAAAAGAGGCCTAAAAGAAGTAGGAATAGAAGGAACATGCCACAGCATAATAGTTTTACATGACAGACATGTAGCCAATGATGTACTGAATTGGAAAACGAATAGAAAGGATTTATTCTAACATCTAAGCAAAAGTGCCCACTCTCCAGGCTTATTCAACACAGAGCTTGAAGTTTTAGTTAGAGCAAAGAGCTGAAGGAAAAAAACTTGAAAGTACACACTCAGGCAAGGAAGAAGTCCAAGTGTTCTCTTCTGAAGGTGATGTGACACTCTCGCTCAAAGGCCTCATGGGTTTCACAGGACTCCTAGATATATTTCAACAAAGCAACAAGATACTAAATCAGTACATAAAATCAATGGCTTTTAAATACCGATAATGAAGCTTCCAATGAAGAAATCAGAGAACAGATAATGCCTTTACACCCATAAAGTCTCATCAGCATGGATACTTAAACAAGGCCCGAGCAACACATATATGAGAGAGAGAACAAGGAGGATGTGTAAGATGTGCTGGAAGAAGGAAAGTAGGGGAAAATGATATAATATATTATAATTTCAAAACAAAAGCTATTAATTCAAAAATTGAAAATAGAATGCTAGGAAGAAATCTAATGAAGGAAATGAAATACCTCTACAATGAAAACAAAATTACATTAAAGAAAAACAATGAAGAAGACATTAGAAGATGAAATACCTCCTCTGCTGATAGATTGGCAGAATTAATATCGTGAAAATAACTATACGACAAAAGTTATCCACAAATCCTCTGCAATCCCTATAAAATTTTAACTATTGTCTTCATTGAATCAGAAAAATTAATGCTACAATTCAAATAAAAACACAAAAGACAACAGATCGCCAAAGCAATCCTAAACAGAATGAACAGTGTTGCAGATACCTAATTTGAAATTATGCTACAGAGTGATAGTATCAAAAACTATATGGTACTGGCAAAACAAACGAACAGAAAAACAGCAACAACAAAAAACAGACATGTAGACTGATGAAACACAATATAAGACCTGCCCCCCACCAAACAAAATCTATGTATTGACAGCAACCTAATTTTTGACAAAGTTTTCAAAAACATACATTGGAGACCATCTATTTAACAAAGGCCCCGAGAAAACTGCCTATTTATATGAAAAAGAGTAACACAACCTTTATCTTTCCCATCCACATATATTATTTAGGAAAGAATCAAATACCTTGATGTAGGACCTGACATTTTGAAACTGGAAGTGTCCCTGGCTGGCTGAACCTGAGAAAACACTTCTCTGGGTGCCATGGCCCTGGTTTTACCTAACTGGGGAGGTGGGGAATGAAGAAATGGCAGACACACATACAGGAAAGCTGGGATCTGGTCAGCCCTGTGCTCTGAAGTTGAAGCACAAATAGCAGCCCAGAAACTCAGCACATTTGTTTATTTTATAATACATCTGGGCAGAGGGAAGGTTTTCCTGTGTACAAATGAACAAGGAGGCAGGTTTAGCTAATCCCAGCTTGGGGTCTTTGTGGGGAAGAAGTTTCAGGCTGTGAACATCAAGGAGGAGGATGTTGCAGTCAACAGTTTCTGCAAACACTGTCAGCATCATCCCATGACTTGTGGAAAAGCCTTGTCATTTCCCTGTGCCTGATGCCGAGAAGGCTTCGTCATTCTGGGTCTGAGGCACTGGGGTCTTTGATATGTCAATAACATGCATTTATTCAGAACTTCCTCTGCTTCTCACCTCGGACAGCATTTTTATTATTACTAGGTATTGTTGTTGTTGTTGTTGTTATTATTATTATTATTATTATTATTATTATTATTATTATTATCTGCAGAGAAACCCCTTAGCAACATTCCCAGTTCAAGTTCTTTCCTTTCATTAATTTGAAATCTTGTAAGTTAGAGCCTTTCATGAGGGAAGGATGTGGAAGGACTCGAACTTCAGGCTGGAAGAGCCATTGAGAGTTCAAAGCCCAGTAGGCTGTTCTGTACAAGCAAGCCAGTAAGCAGCTCTCCTCAATGGCCTCTACCTCAGCTCCTGTTCCTGTCCTGACTTCCTTTGATGATGAACTGTGATATGGAAGTGTAAGACAATAGCAACCCCATTAAGACAAGGGTTGTCTTGCCTTTAAAGGTGCTAACCTCATTAAAAACTACAGCTGCTTATTCAGCACCTACCTGTCTGCCACTTTAAACTTGCTCATGATTCTCTCCTCACATTTTCCACATAATTTTGTTCTCTATCACTGGAGATTTGACAGAGAGCAGTGAGGAGTAACCATGCCACAACCTGAATGTTGTGATGGTTTGAAATTTCTTGATGAGCCACCTAGTCCATTACTTTTTAATTCAGTTTCACTCAGATACTCAGGACATGGACAGAATGCAGACAGACTCTTTGCTAGTGTACAACAAGAATAATGACAACAACAAAATCCAACCAAATAACAATAACAACAACAAAACCTAACCAAGCAAACAAAAGAATAGTTTCTTGTAAAGTCTGTGCTCCTCTTTGAAACGTCCTTATCTAAGTGTGCACTGAATACAATTATCTGGGCATTTAGGCCTCTACATCCCACCAGATGATTTATTGATACATATTATTAGTAGATATTTTTATACTGCAGGATTTCTCTAATCCCACAGCTCCAAACTCTTCCACATTCCTACAGAAACCACTTCCCAAAGCCTATGAGCCACATGATTAGTGTTATTACATAACACTAATCTCACTTCTTAGAACCCGTTTTTTGGTGTTGGTTACTTTTGTCATTGTTTGACAAAATCAACTTAAGGAGGAAAAGGTTTACTTGATCTTGCAGTTTGAGGGGATAATACATCTGTGGCAGGGAAGACCTGGTGGGGAGAGCAGCTCCAGCTGCGGTGACAGGAGCATGAACAGCTGGTTATATTCCATCTGCAGTCAGAACACAGAGAGATGAATGCTGGTGCTCAGTGCACAGTCCCCTTTTTTCTCTTTACTAAGTCCAGGGCCCTTGCATGAGATGGTAGTATCCACATTCAGAGTATTTCCTCTTCTGTTAATCCTAAATGGAAATGACATCCCTAAAGGTGTGTCCCCAAGGTGATCCTAAATACAGCCAGGTTGACAATAAAGACTTATCCTCAGGAAAATGAAAGTGAAAACTGATCCCATATTTCTTCTCACTCCAGTGAGAGTGGCAAGCATGGAGAAGACAAATGAGCAGAAATTACCATCCCTACAACCCAACAGTAGCTACACAGTGCTGCCTCTTGGCTGGTAGGTGTCATTGGTGGCTGTGAGCTGGACCTGACTGTCATCCCAGCCTACTGTTAAATGAATAAGATTAAAATAGCATGTCATTTTAAAAACTAGGTCTATGTCAAGTCCAATGAGTAAGTCACCCAACAGACAAAAACTCAGCAAGCCTGTGTGTCGGAATTACCTGAACAGATTTAAAGTAGCTTTAAAAAAAAAAAAAAGCTGCTTTAAAGACTAATTATAAACACCCCTAAAACAAAATCAGAGAAGCTATTTCTTGAAGAAGAAGATGTTAAGAAAAGAACTAAAACCTAAATTTTAGAATTCAAAACACAATAGCAAAAAGAAAAAAACTAAAATTTCTTTTTAATAAAGATGGAATGGCTGATTGTGACCAATATTTCTCTAACAAGAATAAGCACACAAAAGTCAGATCAAAACACCAAAAGAATCAGTGATCTTCAAGAACGTCACTGAGCTTCCAACAGAGGCAGGGACCAAAGAGCAGAGTCCCATCTCTTTAAAAACACCCACGAGTTACCCACAAAGATAGAGCCTGAGGAGCAAAGTTCCAGAAAAGAGAAAACACAATGAGGTAAGCAGTCTATTCTTACTTTCCCACTGGAGGAATCTGTTGTATTTTTAAAAGGTGGAAAAGTTGCTAGCAGATAGGATCAGTGATGAGCTTTTATCAGCACCACCAAGCTGGGGAGGCAGGTGCTGGAGTTCAGAGCATTAAGGTTGGCCAAGCATTCAGTGAAGTCAACACAGAAACAGCATGTGCTTAGAGGAAGCAATGATCCTACTGGATTGTCCTGAAATAACGGTGCTATTGCTTAAGCAGTAAAAGAGCCTGAGCCAGAGATGGTGATCAGGAAACGGTGTCTAGTAGTCTTAAGGGTGAAGAAAGCTAGGAAAACACATAATGCTTGGAAGAAAAGAAATTGTATTCAGTGTTCATGGACGTGCATGATTTCCAACAGAAAGTAGAAAGGACATTGAGGATAAAAACAAAAAACAAAAAACAAAAAACAAAAAACAACCAAACCAAAAAACCATACCTCACAAATCTAAATCAACTCTCTACAAAATAACTACCTGGGAGAAAGCGAGGTATGTTCTTTTCCAAAAGATGGGACAAGCCAATGGCGCAAAATTCCTTGATATTTTTTCAGACTCATTAATCAACCTTAAGTATGGTGTTTGTAGGAAGTGCAACAGACAAGAAAAATAAAACAAAAGCCAAGCATAAAGAAAAACCAAAATAAGAGACAACATACTTATTTAATCACTATAGAGTGTTCCAGATAGCACCATATCAGACAAGAACTCTACCATGACTGTGACTAGAATATTAGGAAAAGAGATGAAAAGACGCAGAATTTTAGTATATGGGCTACTTGAAGAAAATTCTAGTAAAATCTATAAAATTATTTTAAAATAAATCAAATGTAAAATCTAAGACCATTTAAAAAGATGATGAAAAGTCTAGAGATATCTAAACAAGATGAATGTCAAATGCAAGGCATGTCAGTAGAAAGTGGCCAGATTAAAAATGAAAGCATGAAAAGTACGTAAAATAACTAAAAATACTATGAGACATAGTAAAATGTTTGATTATAAATACAATTTAAGTTTTTGAACAACAAAAACATCAGAAGAAGATGATTGCTAAAGAGACAAGGACCAAACAGTTTACAATGTCAAGGAAAGCTTCAAGTTACAGACTCAAGAACATTGATTAATAGGCTGATTCAACATCAATAAAACAACCAGGGACCAGAGAGATGACGCGTGGGGAAAAGGGGTCTACTGCTCAGCCTGATGACCCAAGTTCAATCCCTGGATCCCATGTAAAGATGAAAGGAGGGAATTAACCAAAGTTGTCCTTTGACCTCCCCATGCATGCAATAGTGAACGTGCTTATTGTGTGCATGTACACACACACACACACACACACACACACACACCTCTGCTTTTATACTCACACAATAATTATTTTAAGTTTCCTAAATTATTATACCATATCCTAGCTGACTGCTGAAAATCAAAGACTTTTTTCTTGTTTTTAATGGCAGGATCCCCACCCCCAGCCTTCCAGAGGCAGAGGTAGGAAGATCCTTAGTCCCAGGCCAGACTGTGAAATATATCCAAGACTTGTCTCAAAAATGCAAAGGACTGAGGGTTTAGATAAGTGGTAGAGCACCTGCCTAGAATGTGAAAAAACCTGGGTTTGATTCCTGGGAACTACTTTGCTCCTCTTCAATTTAAATAAGCAAGGGGGAAATGGTGTATAACATTTTTTTAAAGAAAAACAACAATACTGAAAGCTATCTTTTCACCAGAAATTATGGAAGATAAAATAGAATACTATCATTAAAGTGATTAAATAAAATAAATGACTATGGGAGTTCTATAACCTGAAAACAGTACTTAAAAATAAAGGTTAAAAAAAAAAAACACAATGATTCTTCAATAGTAGGAATCCTCTAGAAAAAATGTGAAAGCCAGTTACTCATGCAAAATAAAACTGAGCTCATCAAAAGATGACAAATGTAGGGGAACTCATAAAGCAGTGGGAATGGCTAAATGTTTAGGTCCATTTACCAACACATTGCCTATGTGGCGGTGATAGTACAGTCTGGTGAAGTTTAAATTATACATAGAATGAAAACACTGCCATGATCAGCTCCCCAAATGGGAGAATCCTAGACTTAAAGCATTCTTTTCTTACTCCGTCTACCAATAAGTATATTCATTTTTGCCATATCCTGATAGTTCGAGTGGTCTTTAGGTGGCCCCAAGAGAAGACAAAAAGAAGAAGCTGGTGAAATAGTTTGAAGAAGGATACATGTTTTATTTCAATATGAAGAAAGAGGAATTGGAGGATGAGGAAGGGAAAGGAGAAGAGGAAAAAGAAGAAAGAACAGAACTTATCAGACACCACAATATAATAGTAAGATGCAACCAATAATCATTAATCCAAATATAACAGCAGTTATACTTAAGTATCCTAAATATTTTAAAGAAAGCATAAAACAGTGGGGCACATGTCCACATAACGGTGATCGTGACTTAACAAGAAGATGTGAACGTTAAGTAAAGGAAAGCTGGTGTGTGCAGTAATGTCACACAAAGTAAGATTGAAGGCAAGGATTTAATACATATAAAGTATATCCCCAATGATAAAATGTTCAATTATTGGGGGTGTGGAAATTGGATTTATACACATTTAGTAAAGTAGCCTCAATATAAATATTAGAAAAAATTGCTAGACAGAACAAGGATGACATGTGGACATGCTAACATGGATGGGGAAAAGCTCACGAACCCTCAACCCTAGACAAAGACTATGGGCAATGAAGAAATGCTAAGAGATGAATAAATAATCTTTCCCAGGGAATAGCCCCACAAATTGATTGTCCAAAACCAAATTATCAGACCTTAAATATTATATACACAAGTGATTTTATACAGACTGAGCAGTTTGTATTTATATACTTAGGAAGATAGGTAGATAGATAGATGAAAGATAGATAGACAGATAGATGATTGATAGATAGATAGATAGATAGATAGACAGACAGACAGACAGATAGATAGATAGATAGATAGATAGATAACAATTAAAGATATGGAGGTCATAATTTGAGAGAGAACAAGGTAGGCCAGGGGGTGTGTTTGGGAAATATTGGAGGGAGGAATGGGAAGGGAGAAAATGATGTATTATATTTTAGTTTCAAAAAACAAACAAAGAAGTCATTTTTTTTATTTTAAAAGATGTGTACAGTTTGCTAGAGAGACATAAACAGATATCTAATAAACCCCAGACCATCAACAAGCAAGCAAATAAATAACACTCTCATCTAGCTTGGTGAATGTATTTGTCACTTTCTGGAGCATGAGTTGGTCACGCAAAGGCAGCTTCTTCACAAACCTTCACCCCAGCACCAGCAGTGACTCACACTTGCTGCATCCCTGGGGCTCCCTACACAACCGGGAGGCAGCTCTTTTAGTGACACTCATTTTAGATAACCAAGGGAGAGGCTTGTGAATTTTGCACACTTCTGAGTTCCCAGAATTTTCTGAGTTTCATGAGTCTCATGAGTTTCCCTTTTCCACTCGAATGCAATGTTGCAATTTGGAAGAAATAGTTATGGTAAAGCAAAGAGTGAATTCAATAGCACATCAAAAGGATCATGTTCCACACTCTCTTGACTTACCTTTGTGAAACTAAACCATCCAACATAAGCAAGACAAACACACTATCACCAGGATCCCTGGAAGATCAGGACCAAAACAAGGATGCTCACTCTTGCCACTTCTATTTATATTATTGGAATTCATGGGTACACTGACCTAGCAACCACACTTTAGGATACATGCTTGTTGTGGCAAGAGTGTTCCCTTAAATTAATTGGTTGGAAGCTATATACTCAATATGGAGGTATTGGACATTAGGGCTTTTAATAGTTGTTTCAACCATGAGAATTCTGTCCTCATGTATGGCTTGTGCAGTATCAAGGCAGTGGCTTCATTGTCAAGGACAGTGTTTCTATTCCTTCCTTTCCCTTCCCCTTCCTTTTCCTTCTCTTCCCTTCTCTCTTTTCTCTCCTCTCTTCTCCTTTCCTTTCCTCTCTTCTCCTCTCCTCTCCTCTCTTCTCTTTCCCTTTTCTTCTCCCTCATTCTCTCATTATCCACTTCCATAACAGGAAGGTCTTTACTAGATGACTAGGGCTGTTGGTGCCTTGATTGGAACTTCTATGCCACCAGAACTATGAGAAACAAAATTCTGCTCATTATAAATTACCCAGTCAGTATTATTTTATTATAGATCAAAAAATAGACTAAAATAATATCTGATGGAATGGAAATCAGTGTCTTGAAGAGCTATCCATACTACTTCATGTTCACTGCAGCATTGTTCACATTAACTAAGAACCTCCAGAAGTTGGATGAAGAAAACGTTCATATAAGCACTGTGGAATATTATTCATCTTTTAAAAGAAGATTCTGTCATTTGTGACAAAATGAGAGAAATTGGAAGACATTAGATCAAACAATTCTGCCCAGAAAGACAAATGCTCTCTGATCTTCCTTAAAATATAAGATATAATAAAGTTGAAATAATGTAAATGGAGAGTTGAGTAGCAGAGTCTATAGAAGGGGAAAATGGACAGAAGGGAGAAGTTGGTCAAAAGCATATTTTAATTAAACAAAAGGACTAAGCTTTAGTGACCTACTGCATAGAATTGTGGCAAGGGTGATATATATTTCAAATTTGCTGAAATAGTAGATTTTAAATGTTCTTAGTACAGAACATATGAGTAGGTATGCTAATTAGCATTGCATAATGATTTTAAAAGTTTTATGCTGTGGATTTCTGTATACTGTGAATGTGTTGCTCTGATTGATTGATAAATAAAATGCTGATTGGCCAGTATCCAGGCAGGAAGTATAGGCGGGATAAGCAGAGAGGAGAATTCTGGAAAGTGGAAGGCTAAGTCAGGAGACTCTGCCTGCCACCACCGCTGTTATGAGAAGCAAGATGTAAGGTACCGGTAAGCCACAAGCCATGTGGCAACTTATAGATTAATAGAAATGGGTTAATTTAAGATATAAGAACTAGATAGCAAGAAGCTTGCCACGGCCATATAGTTTATAAGTAATATAAGTCTCTGTATGCTTACTTGGGTCTGAGTGGCTGCTGGCGCTGGCGGGACTGGAGAAATCTCCAGCTACAGTTTTACACACATACACACACACACACACACACACACACACACACACACACACACACACACCTTGCTTTTCCTTAACCATGTTGTGATGGTCAGCTTTAACTGTCAACTTCATACAACCTAGAATCACCCAGGAAGAGAACCTCAAGGAGGAATTATCTGCACTGAATTGGGTTTTGGAAGATTGTCTTAATTCAGCTAATTGATGTGAGAAGATCCACCCCACTGTATGGGTCTTTCCCTAGGCAGTTGTCTTGAACTGTAAAAACAGAGAAACGTAGCTTAGTAGAGGCAAGCAGTGTTCATGGACAAATTCCTTTCTCTCTCCCCTTGACTGTGAATGAGATGTGACCAGATGTTTGAGAACTGTAACTCAGAACTGTAAGCTGAAATAAATAATCAAACAAACAAACTCCTTCCCCCCCCCCCATATTGCTTTTTGGCAAAGTATTTTATCACAGTAACAGAAATGCAGCTAGAACACATATACAATTATTTGTTAATTTAAAAAAATTAATTTTAAAAATAATTTTGAAAAAGAAAAAAGTCAAAAACAAAACTGTCACTGGAGAATTCAATGCATCTCTTTCAATGACTGAACACACAAAGACAAACTTGGTAAAGATAAGACTTTAACACACACACACACACACACACACAAAATAATTTCTCTTAGCTCTGATATTTGTGTTTTTCTAAAACATGCTTCACACACTGTCATTCCAATGTGAAATGTCCCTATAAGTTCCTGTGCTTGAACATATGGTCCTCAGGTAGTGGTGGTGCCTTGGAAGATTCTGGAACTGTTTAAAGTTGGAGTCTCACTGGAGGAAGTCAGTCATTGGTAGCCAGTCTTGTGGTTTTATAGACTGGCCTGATTCCTGTCCACACTCTGCTTTGTAAGGATGGATGCAATGTGACCAGCCACCTAAGCTCCCCAGGACAGGACTTCCGCACTGTGATGAATTGTGTTGTCTTAAAATAGTGAGCGGAAAACAAACCTATTCTTTGTCTTAGTTAGATTTTTATTGCTGTGGAGAGACACCATAACCATAGCAACTCTTATAAAGGAAAACATTTAATTGGAGCTGGCTTACAGTTTCAGAGGTTTAGTCCACATCGTCATGTGGGGGAAGCATGGTAGCATGCAGGCAGACATGGTGCTGGAGAAGAAGCTGAGAGTCCTACATCTGGATCTGCAGGGAGCAGAAGGAGAGATCGTGTGCCACACTGGGTGTACCTTGAGCATCTAAGACCTCAAAACCCACCTCCATAGTGACATACCTACTCCAACAAGGCCACACTCCCAACAGTGCCACTCCCTATGAGCCAAGCATTCAAACACATGTGTCTAAAGGGCCATTCCTATTCAAACCACCACACCTTTCTTAAAGTTGCTTTAGTTGTCACAAAACAATGAGAGACGTAACCACTGTAGGCTATTTATTTAAATACACTGCATGCGAGAAACAAAAAGGTTTCCACAAAACAGTCAAAGAATGAACATCATATAAGTATGCAGACTCTTACTACTTTTATTTGGCAAAATACTTGGTGTCTTGATTAGTGCAGTAAGATAAACAAAAAGTTAAAATCCTATAAATTTGAATGGAAACAATCCCCCACATAGTTTTATATGCATAGAAAATTCAAAAGAATCCACAAACTATTATTATTATTAAGTGAATTTAGCAGAAGGCTAAATACAAAATCATCTTTATCTCTAGATACCAGAGTCATTTAGAAAATGAAATTAAACAAACAAGATAATGTGAACATAGAATATTAAATAATTAAAAAGGAAGAGATAAAATAGAATCTTCTAATTAGACGTTGAGTAAAATATGATCTGATAGCAAAAGCAATATGGGCAGGGAAAATTAAGAAACAAAACTGTGTCTTTAGCAGAATAAATATATCACCAGCAAAACAAAAATAATAGAACAGTTGAATTCTGCTAAGACCTAATGCAGTTTTCTTCATTTTCTAAATTATGTGTCCTTGTTATTTATTTATTTTACATAAAAAAAATCATAGCTATTCTTCCAATTCCTTTTTCATTGGTTCAAGCCTTCAACTCTCAATTTAAAATCTAAAGTTTTGTTTTATATTAAATATAGATAAGTGTTTGTCCTATACTACAGAATACTTGTGTTTTTTTGCTACACAAAATACATTGTAACAAATAAATATCTGTTTCATAAATAATTTAATACTTATCACATAAATGAATAAATCTGTAACTTAACTGACATTAACATCTCCCTCCCAAAGTAAAGCTAGTCCTATAGTAGATTTATTTTAAACCCTTACAATCACAGCAGGAATGCATACCTTAATTTGTGGGCTTTTTAACTATTATACTTGATTTTTGAAAGTTGTTCGTGAAATAGGTAAGCCTAAACTTGTGAAATTTGGTGAGTCAAATTTGCTGATTATAAGTCAAGATAAGAAGCCTTTCACCAGAATATGAGAGGAGTGTGTTTGACAACAATTACTGGACACAGTACAGACTCCTAATACTCAAAGGTATGGCTCCTTTTGAGGACACATTGATTACGGTATTAGCTGTGGTCATGGGCCTCATGTAGGTAAAGACAACGAGGACTCCAAGCTTTTGTATTCCTGAGTTCTGGTCATTCCGTGGATGTTCTCACCCATCCAGTAATTATCCCTTCGATTCACTCATTTCATCCTAAAATCTTCCTCTCCATCTCTGACCACCACATCTTCCCACAGATGCTGTTATTCCTTCAATGCTGCTGTTCGAACATTGGCATTTTCAGGAGGCTTAAACCACTCTAAATTCTGTTCCACCCATAAAGACATGTGTGCATGGCAGTCATGGGTCATACACTTACATGAGCCAAGTGAGTAACAAATGGAAATCAGGAAGGATTTGCCAAAGCAGGAAGGATGCACAGAGCCGAGATGATTATGTTTCTTATTTAAGGGTTGAAATAGAACACACTACAAATTAGAGGTATATCCTTTTGTGTAGATTGAGTTACATGTTTTCATATCCTCCTGGTTTCTCTCCTTACCCTCTGTGTAGGCTGTGAAGAGAAATAAAAATTGTTATTATTAAATCCTGCATGTGTTGGCATCATTCATTAATAAAGCATGGCATAAAATTGCATGCATTTTGCTTCTTATTTTATAACTTATTTCTTACAAGTTCAGAGAAGTCACTCAGGCACTTTTAAAGGCTTTTCTCTGCCTACACCATACTGTTGTATTTTTTTTCCTGATACAGGATATGAAAGTTTCCCTTGTGGAAAACAAGCATGATGTTCTGCAACTCACAGGCCATGACAGAGTGTTCTAGAAAATGTGTCATTTCCTTTTTAATCAGTTTGCTCCATCTTACAGATATCACACAAATGTAATCTTGGTCAAAGAACATGCACGGAGAAAGAACAGAGGTTTGTCCATGGCTCGTGTTCAAATGTGCATATTTATTAAAACCAAATAAAGGTCCAGGACTCATAATTTCATAATCATTTAAAATTTTAATTTTTGCTTTATAGTTTCCCATGATATGGATGAGAAGCTCTAAAGGTCAAACACAATTAATCCTAACAAGAAACGACTACAAAATCAATGGTGATCTCTAACCTATCTCAGTGCAAGAAAGAAAACATTTTAAAACAAAAAAATTGCATGTGTTGATTATGGAATTCAAAATACAAACAACAAGCACTTCAGAAAAATCCCCAGGCCACATAACTTGTTATTGATATAGAACATTTTGACAATTTGACATAGTAGACAACTGCAATAGCATTTACAGTCCCAGAAATTTGTATTAGCAAGAGATGCTGGTGCTTGTATTACTCAGGGCAATGATGACCAAATATTCACTGAACTTTGACATCTCTCTGTTCTAACAGGCATGTTGATGTCAACAATCTCAATTTTTATTTATTCTTTCCTTTTCTTTTCTCAGTTGTTCCAATCTGAAGGCGTAGATTTATAACTAATTCACCCACTTCTCATGTAGCTTTTTGCAAAGTGCCAGTCTTAGGTTCTCAGATAATCATCACTATATATTACTGTGACTATTTTTACCCTTCTGGACACCTGGATTCTGGAATTCAACAACTACACACATAATTAAACTTGAAGTGTTCTCTTTTTAACCTCACAAACCACACCCTTAACTTGACACTTCCCCTAATATCTGACTAGGTAGTTTTGGAGCAAAGTTTGGCAATATTTATTTAACAAGCCCCTCAAGTGATCCTTGCGTCAAACAAAATTCAAAACAATCAAAGTGCTCAGAATGGTTGATTTAAAAAAATGTTAATTTTAAATAAGTTTCATTTTTATTTTTAAATGAAAATTCCCCTGCATTTCCTTTTTGGCCATGACTTCAAATAAAAGTTATTTCTTCAGACCTCTAACTCTATCCACACAACTTGCAAAGAGGAAACTCTCCAGAAATCGCTATATATGAAGATTACAGTCTGTTCACAATAGCCCAACAGGTGATGGAACACTGCAGTTATTCTTGGGCTGAAACTTGAAAAAAAAAAGCCACCATTTTTTATCTTTGTGGGCTATTTTCAGGAGTATCACTTTTTAATAATAGAGGGACTATTATCCATCACAAAGATGCTTAATACCATTTGCAGTGAGTCAGTCTCAGCCCTGGAACTTGAAATTGATCCTCCCTCCTGCCAGCTTGTCTGGTTCTGGAAACACTGATCAATATCAAACAATTTGTCATTCCAAATGCAGTAGCTCAATTCTGTTGTAGGATTTAAATTCTAAGGGGTGTTTCCATTCATCATTTTATGTATGAAAAATAGAAGAGAAACATAACTTTGACCAACTACTTCTGGCTTTCAGGTGTTGAAGTGTTGGACAGGCTTCTTAATCTTCTCATGTTAAGGATGCTTGTGTTTTCTTTCAGGATCAGAAGTGTATCCAGGTAAAAATGAGCAAGGCTGGAGTGATGGCTGAGTAGGTAGGAACACACACTGCTCTTCCAGAGGACCCAAGTTTGGTTCCCAGCACCCATGTCAAGCAGCTCACTACTGCCTGGAACTCCAGCTCCAGAGGATTCAACAACCTCTTCTGGGCCCCTGTGTGCACCTGCACTTACATGCACATATCCTGCCCCTCCACACATGCACACCTAAAAATAAAATAAATATTACATTTGTTTTCAGTTTCAAGGGTCATGTTGTCCAAATATTCAGATGTCACACATGCTTAGTATGTTCTCATCTGTTATTGCTGATTGCTTATTATCTCATCTCATAGGTTCTCCACATCTTTCTCACAAATTCTCCTTTTCAGGCTTTCAGAGACACGTCTATAAAGAAAGCATCTTTTTCACATTGAGCAGCTAGTATTATTTTTGACCTTTTTTTTTTTACACCAGCACTCACAATACACACCATGATACATGTAGAAGTCAGAAGACAACTCGTGGAGTTGGTTCTCTCCTTCCTCCATGTCTGTCCTGAGAATTAACTGAACTCAATTCATTAGGTTTAGTGGGAGGTTCCTTTTTACCCATTCACTTACTTCCCTGTCCCTGATGTCAGCTTTTAGTGATGCTATTGTTGAATGTTTTTTAATCATGTTACAATAGCATTACCATTGCACACTTGACATACATATTAAGAATCTAAATTCTCAAAATCTTCCAACACTGTTCACATAAACGAAGACTACAAAACATGAGCAACGTGAATTTGCTCTGTCCCTGTAATGTGTGTGGTTGTGTTTTGCCACCATTTCATTCAAATGAGCATATGAATGAAACTGATCATGATTTCCAAAGGATAAATTAGCCTAAAGATAATGATAGAAAAGTTACCATCCTTTGCTCTTCAAAACCATATTTTGCTCAATAACTAGGGTCATCAATCTGAATTTAGGAATAATCCCAGCCTATTGTTTACTTGATTCTTTTGCTGTGTATTCATAGTATAATGTTCAGCTCCTCGGCATACACTGAAGAAGACCCTTCCTATCATGACAGTGCCTTTTCATGTCCTATCAGTTACTATAGATATAAAATAACATGGCTAGAGGTAATTGATTATGGTCAATCTTCCACCCCAAGAGTCCTTCCTGTTCCTCCATACTCCATGCTTTTATTTGCTCTACTGCCTGAAAACCTTCCTCAGCCTGTCTCCACTCAGTTCCATTCTGAGAAAGTTTTCATGCTTCTCCTTCTAGATTGAATTGTTTGACTTATCTTCATGTTCCTTGAACGCCATGTCCATTTTCTATCTACAAATTATTATTATTTTAGTCTCATTTTCTTTTGGTACATCTTTTTGCCCACTGTGACTGAACTACTTGAGAAGAAGGACTCGGTTTTATCTGCATTTCAGTCTCTGGGCTGTTGGTCAATTGACATTCATTAATGTTTATTGAAAATATGAATGAATGAATGAGAAAAGATCAGTTGATTTGGAGCCTACATGAAGATGCTTAACTATAAATAGGCTTTCATATTGTCAAATACATGAGCTTGTTATTTAAAATATATGGAAGACTGTAGACTAGTGGCTGTGGAGCCCCCATGGGACTGGACTAGGTCCTCTGGATATGGAAGGCAGTTGTTTGACTCGAACTGTTTGGGGGGCACCCAGGCAGGGGGATCGGGATCCATCCCTGGTGCATGGGCAGGCTTTTGGGAATCTGGTGCCTGTGGTGTGACACCTTGCACAGCCTTGGTGCAGTGGGAAGGGGCTTGGACCTCAGTGTGGCAGGCTCTGCTGACTACCCATGGGAGACCTTGATTTGGGGAATGTGGAGATGTGGGGTGGCTTGGGAGGGAGGGCTGGGGGTGGGAGGAGGAAGGAGGTGGGATCTGTGGGTGGTAGGTAGAGTGAGTAGGAAATTTCTTAACAAAGAAAAATGAAAAATAAGATAAAATATGTGGAAGACAAGATTTGTGCCTTACAATTTATAAGGCTTTTTAATTTTTTATTTTTATGTTACATGTGTGAGTATTGTGCCTGAGTGTAATAAGTGCACTGCATGCATTCCTGGTGCCATGGAGGGCAGAAGAGAGTGAGGGATAGCATGGAACAGAAATTACAGGTGGTTATAAGCTACCATGTAGAGTCTGGGAACTGTACTTGGGTTTCCTTCAAGAGCAAAGTGCTCTTAACTGATGAGCCATCTCTCCAGCCACTAGAAGCCTTAAAAAAAGAATAATATCTTTTTAAAAAGTAATATAATTTTATCACTTTCCCCTTCCCTTTCCTTCCTCCAAACCTCCCCATATGCTCCTCCTTGCTCTTTTTCAAACCCATGACCTCTTTTTTCATTAATTGTTGATAGATTAGTCTTATGCTCCTTGTATGTATGTTTTCAGGGCTGACCATTTGGAACTGCATAAGCAGTTGGTGTGCTCTTCTCGAGAAAGACTCGTTTTTTCATCTACAGCATTCTTCGGTTGCCTGTAGTTCTTTGGATAGGGTTGAGGCCTCCTGGGCTCCACCCTGTCTGCCTCCACCTTAGCGTGTTTGTGGCTGTTGTCCTTGTTCAGCTCACGTTTAAACAGTTGCATTGCTGAGAATTTGTGGGTGTAACTTCTGACATTTCTAGGATACACAGTCTCACGGCAAACTCCCTGTTCTCTTGCTCTGACAATCTTTCTGTCCCCTCTTCCAAAATGATTCCTGATCTACAAGGCTGTTTAAAACAAGTATACTTTATTAATGAGTCTTTTAGTTTTCTATGTTTTGCTTTTAAAGTTTACTTATGAAATAATCCACATATTTTAGTTGCTGGAGTTATCTCCAGTCCTGCCCAGCCTGCAACCACTCAGATCCAAATAAACACACAGATGCTTATATTATTTAAACTGTTTGGCCTAATGGCTCAGGCTTCTTGCTATCTAGTTCTTATATCTTAAATTAACCCATTTCTATTAATCTATTAGTTGCCACATGGCTCGTGGCTTACTGTTACTTTACACCTTGCTTCTCATGGCTGCGGCTAGCAGCGTCTCCTGACTCAGCCCTCCTGTTCCTAGAACTCTCCTCTCTCTTTGTCCTGACTACACTTCCTGCCTGGCTACTGGCCTATCAGCATTTTATTTATTAACCAATCAGAGCAACACATTCACAGCATATGGATATCCAAAGAACTTCCCTTTCCTTTTTTTTTCCCAAAAGTTTAAGTGTAAGAGTTTAAGTATAAGAGCTAGTCAGTGGTAGGCCTGAGCTAATGGCCAAGCAGTTTAATTAATATAAGCTTCTGAGTGATTCTTTTATAAGTGGTTGTGGGGTCTGTAGGGCTGGGCAGGACTGGAGAAAACTTCAGCTACGTACTTTTCTCCTAGTGATATCTTAAAAGGACAGTGGAGACCATGTGGTATGAAGAATTAAGATTTCTGTCTGATATCCCAGCTTTCTTGTGTTCTAGCTATGAATTTGTTGAGGCCCATCCTCAGAGCCTTGATTTCTTATGTATAAAATTATTATCATAATGCAAATATCTTGTGAGATTTCAGTGAAGATCAAATGAGACAGATAGGTGAAAATATCATATACTTTTCTTTCTTACCTAAATAACACTTTTCTATTTGTTCCCATTTCAGCATAGATTTGCTTTTAAAGAAGTCCAATTTGAAAGCAACTAAATACTTGTTAAAAGCATATTGTGGGAGCTGGGGGGATATCTGAGTCAGTAGAGTGTTCACCTTGTAGCATGAGGACTTGAGTTTGGAGATCTGGTGCCTACATAAAAGCTGGGTGTGATAGTGTGGCACAGGCAGGCCAATCTCTGTAACTTTCAGTCTAGTCTGGCTTACATAGCAAAATGCAGTGTTTACACAGTGAGACTCCATCTCAAAAATAAGTTGATAGATAGATAGATGATAGATAGATAGATAGATAGATGTATTACTTGTGCTCCTCAGTCTGCAACCAGCAACTCTGTAGAATCCTCCCCTCCCAACCATCTTCTTGTGCATTGCTTGCTCCTGCATCTGCCCCAAAGCTGGCACCAAAAGTTCACCCTCTCACTCAGTCAGTAGAAACTTTCCCTCTACTCTGTATTTGCTCCATCTGTCTTCTCAGAGGCAGAATAAAGACCACCTATCAGTATACATACATTTGTAGTTTCTGTTCCATTCTTATGTGTGATGCCTATAGTTCTAGAGAAGATGAACACTGATGACCACAGGCATATTTCAGTCTCTCGAGACTGTACATCCACCTGATAACCCCAATAGCATCAAACTCACACATTTTAGCTCTTAGCAGAGAAGACAAACAGTAACACTTTTCTTTCTAATTCACCATTCAGTATATTTGTGGTAGAATTTCACTAACAATAGAAATTTCATTTTCTGTTTTCAAGAACTTCAAAATACAGTAAATGATGCATGAAAATAATGTTCAGGTTACTGACTGGTAAGTAAAATTAATGAAACTAGCTAATCCTTTTTTTGTGTGTGCCCACCACCACCCAAGGATCTGGAGATGTAGTCACAAACTATGTAAATATTAACAATACGAACTTAATTCAGGAAACAGGTTGAATAGGGGAAATGTCTAGAACACCAGGCAGACATATGCAAGGAGATTGTCATAAGCTTTTACTTGAAGAATGGCAGTATTTTGTCAGAACTGAATCAAGGAAGTTGGCATGTGTGGAATTGAGAGTCTAGACAGAGTTAGCACACTATAAAAGCTAAGAAAGTTTTTTTTTTTTTAATTTTAGAAGTCTATGCCGAGGAAAGGAAGACTAGTAGATGGAAGGGATATTACATATGAGCGACTCATTAAAGCCAACAAAGTGCTGATGCTTTTCCTAAGAGCAGTGGTAAGTTATCAAAGCAATTCTGACTGGAGACAAAACACAAACAGGCTTGAATGCTAGGGACTAGTTTAGAGCTAACTTCATTGGTTCAGGGAGAGGAATCGGTAGTGTGAACTAAGGTGATGGTTGTCAGCATGGGAGAATGTCCCTCCCTGGACATAGAAGTTCAGGAGATTAACTGATAATGCCTAAACATGATTTGAGGAAGAATATAGGAGAAAAGTTACAGTTTCCAGCTAGAATATGTGGAACGAGTATTCAAGGTAGGGATATGGAGGGAGAAGCAGATTGGGAGAGGAAGATGCTGAAGTCAATATTATGCATCAGAGAGAATTACTGGCAATGGTGTACTTGACACACAAACAAGGCTAGATGTGATTCTAGCTTTGTTTCTGTTCCTATGGTTAAAACCATGACCCCGCCGGGCGGTGGTGGTGCACACCTTTAATCCCAGCACTCGGGAGGCAGAGGCAGGCGGATCTTTATGAGTTTGAGGCCAGCCTGGGTTACAGAGTGAGTTCCAGGAAAGGCGCAAAACTACACAGAGAAACCCTGTCTCAAAAAAACAAAACAAAACAAAACAAAACAAAACAAAAACCATGACCCAAATCTACTTAGGGAAGGAAGATTTTATTGGCCTACAACTTCAGATTAAAGTCCATCGTTTCAGAGAAGTCAAGACAGGAACTGAAGCCGCTTGTCACATCACATCCATGATGCCTACTTGATGCTTATGCTTAGCTAGCTTTCCCACTTTTACATAATTCAGGACCCAGCCTATGAAATAGAGCCTCATGCACTCAAGGTGGGCCTTCCCACACCAATAGACAATCTCATGCAGATATGCTCACAAATCCACCCCATCTAGAGCCTTCCCCAGTTAGGCTTTCTTCTCGGGTAGAATGTTGACAAAACTAACTAGTATCAATGCTGTTTATGGAGTATTCAAGAAAGTCAAGAGTCTAGTCACTGAAGTGGTCCACTGGGTTAAACCATCCATAGTGAACCTAGGTTCTTAACGTTGCTTGAGAGGAAATCAGTGTGAAATGGAAGTGGAGAGACGACAAAAGAGAACCCCAGCAATACTAACCTGTGCAATAGACAAGCCTTGACTATCATATGGCTTGATAGTGGACTCTCATTTCCCCGTCACAGCAGAGTGAGGTCAAGCTATGACATAGGAACAAAGGCTCTGCTAACCAAGTAGTTTCACCATCCTCAGTAAATGTCCTCAAAGTCATCAGGGCAAAGGAGGGTGAAACTATGTGAAAGCCCGTATTGACGCAAATAAGTGTGCAGCCCTACCTGTCATATTGAAATTGTTTAGAATCAAAATGACCCTTTTTTATTGTGAATATTTTTTTATTTAATTTTTTTTATTTTTATTTTGCAATACAATTCAGTTCTACATATCAGGCACGGATTCCCTTGTTCTCCCCCCTCCCGCCCAAAATGACCCTTTTAACATCAAGGAGCTGGAGAAAATTTTCATTGTTACCTTGGGAAGAAGAAAAGCCAGGAAGTTGGTGAGAATCAATACACACCCATAGAACAAACAACTAATTTGGTGACATGGACGCAGAGCAGGAGCAGAGAGAAAACTTCTAGGATATTTGAAAAGAAATTGATACCCAACTTGAGCATTAAAGAGCAAGCCGTTCAGTAGGCAAACGGGAAGGTGTTCTGGGCCTCAAGAACAGAGAGAGTGATGCCCTCAGTCGGTCATTCCTAGACCAGGGATCCAGGGATCAGAGGGAGATGCAGATGCAGGGCAGGGCAAGGGCAGAAATGAGGAAGTTCCAAATGTGAGGACACCAACTTCTTAAAATACTTCATCTTACGCATGTTTGCAGACAAGTCAGAAATCAAGATCACTGGGATACACATGAGGTGAGTTTTAAAGTAATTCATTTGTTCACTTATTTTTCATTCAGGCTGCATATTACATTATGCTACATGTAATGAACAGACCACACTCACACATAAAATACACAGAAACACTGCCTATAGACTCCAATACAGTTTATTTACTTGCTTATTTTATTTTTAAAATCTTTATTATTTCCCTAGTTTTTTTTCCCTTAATCCTCTATGAGAACATTGACTAATACTTTGGAATATTTGGAAACTTTGCTGTCATTTTCTTATTAGAATTCTATAAAAAATATCACCTTGCCAACATGAATTTATATTAAAATATTTTTAATGTTTTCTCTAAACAAATACAGGTTATTTGTTTTTTTTTCTTTTAATGAACAACTTTAAAAGGATGCATCAGAACAATGTTTCTCATTTCATTCAGAAGAGGCAATAACAAAATGTAACCTGAAGCACTATTAAGGTAATTGGAAGTGTAATTATTACAGAGAATTTTGAATTTAAATTGTCAGTTCACTGAACATGTTACTCAAATACCTGCCAATCTCTCTCCAAAGGTGTCAAAGGCAGTGATAAAAATAATTCCTGATGAATTGATTGAGAAGCTGCAGATTCTGAAGTCACCGGGTATTCAGTATATAGTATAATCTTATTTTTGAATTGTATGTTTCAACTCTTTCTAAAGACTGAATTGATTGTAATTTTATCTAGCTATTTATTGGTAAAATCATAACCATCATATTGTATTTTCATTTGTGTGGCTTGGAGGTTATCAAAGCTAGGACGTTACTATCCATGCTCCCTAAATGGAAAGTAAAACCAATTTTGATTCTAGAAGAATGAGTAAAAGATTTTCAAATGCAAGTTATGAAAAAAATCATGAGCATCCAGGAGGTGGTGGCACATACCTTTCATCCTAGCACTTGAGAGGCAGAGGCAGGTGGGTCCCTGTGCATTTGAGACCAACCTGGTCTACAGAGACAGTTCCAGGACAGCCAGCGACACACAGAGAAATCCTGTCTTGAAAGATTTAAAAAAAGAAAGAAAGAAAAGAAAAGAAAAAATGTCGAGAATTTCCTAGAAGCAGAAAAAAACTTTTAAAATAAAATGAAAGAATTGTGAATAAAGGCAAAAATGTATCAAGGCAAAAAAGAATCTCTGGCAACCGTGCCTGCCAGAATATCAATTATTCCATTAGTGTTTTTTCATGTCACGTGAGAATCCACATTCCTACTATTCATGAACAATCTGCATGGACACAGACAGAAACACTATACTTTCTCACATTGCGACTATGACGTCATACTTTGGGAAACTCAAAAGTTCAGCAATAATTCTAAATATTCTGGCATGCCTGTGAAGCCACTGCCAAAGAAGAAAGAGCGCCACCTAGTGAATTTCTCAAAGAATCTTCCCTACCAGTCCCCCATTTGGTGACCTGTTATCTACTGTGCTCACACTTCCTTCTCTTAAGCCACTGATGCTAATACCATAGGGAATGAAATTCTCTCACCAGCACTGTGCACTTTTATTTGGCATCCTGTGTCAGTAATGTCCATACGCCTTTGCATCTGCTAAAATTCTAGGTACACTTCAGGACACAATTTAAAATTCTGCTCCCTCACTACGACTCCTGCACTGCCCTTTTCCCTAACCAGTTACTGCCTGTGGATTTTGCGCTTCCACTGCATTTTCTGCTACCTCTTCTCTCATATGCATGTGTATTACAGTCAAATGTCTGTGTATTTAATGAAACTATAGTTTAAGGGCAGAATATGTTTATGATACGGTAAACACTCAGTTTTTGTTGCATGGATTAAGAAATTAATATTTAGAGGTCATTTTCCTTTTGTTTTACTATGAACTAGTACTCTGCTAAAGAAACACAGATTCTAGAATATGTTTGAGAAGTGTCACGGATATTATGGAGTACTCCCATCATATCTTTAATTTGATACTTGTTGGCTAAATAACCGTAAAAAGATTTTCATCCACTGTGAACTTCCTTACTTCTTGATGATAATGTATCACTAACTAATAGACTCAAAATATTAACCATTTATTACTTTATACAACTGAAAACATACTCATTAGATACTCAATGAGTAAATGTACTGATGTAAAGAACTCCATGTAAGGAGATACACTAGAAAGACGAGCAGTCAGAGACAAACCCTGATTGACACAGAGAAACCCTCGTCGCAGACACTCCCTCACTGTTCAACCTAGACTACATAAACTCCTCATCTCTCCCTCTCAAATGTATGCCACTGTGTGTAGGAGATTCAATAAGAACCAAGAACCAAGAGATGAAAAGTGCAAACAGCTTGACGTGTACAAGATGGTTACACAGATGGAGGGGTCCCAAGGGCTCACAGCAGAAGCAAAGCTACGGGATTCAGGCTTGGTTGATGCTAATATCAGAGAGGGAACACTCTTGGGGAGGCTGAAAGAAGCCAAGTGGGGTGGTAAAGAAGGGGTCTTATCACAAAAATGAGGCAGTAGGAGGAATTCCAACTGGTGCAGGACACTTGCAGTATCTTTAAAAGCAGTGAAGTCTTATCAAGGGATTGAGGGTCCCCAAAAGCTTCGCAACCATCAAAGCTGCCCTGAGCCGGCAGCTTTGGGGGTTTTGTATGGCAAATTCAAAGAATAAAATTCACAGACCACAGATGGCGAGTTTTAGAGAGATGTTTACTAGGGACTCAAAGGTGGATACTGGAGAGTGTACAGAGCTCTAATAAAGCAGAAAGAGGCCCAGGAAATAGGGCACTATTAAGTTGTTAGTCTAGAGGCTGTTTAAATGACTCTGGGTAAGGAAGAGTGGATCAGTTGGTCAGACCACTTGGCCCACCCAGGTGTCCAGATGTCTCCTGTCACTTTCAGACGTGTAGGCACACATAACTTACAGTCAGAGGTGCTCATTGAGGAGCCAACAAAAGAAAAGCTAGAACTTTCTTTGGCATTTCTGGCCTCCAGCAGGGACATTCTCAGAACGGCTCCTTGACCACCTTCTCTATCTGCTGTTCTTCCCAGCTAGACAGACACAGACAAAGGAACAAACTCAAGCGAGAAGGCAAGTGTGTTCTTCTTAGAGTCAGACAGAAAATTTTGTTACGGGGCGGGGTGGGGGTGGGGGCGGGGAGAGGCACCAGCAGAATGGCTTTGGCAGAGCGGGAATACACTCCATGTTTTGAATGCTCCGGACTTCAGAGGAAAGAGGAAGGTAAATTTTTACAACTTCATGCTGAATGTTTCTCAAGCATGTCACATGTGTCTAAACACTCCAGCATAAAGGCTGCATCTCATGCCGATTAATTCAGACTCTCTGGAGGCTGAACCTGAACTTTGAAACAAAAAGACCCACCAAAAGTTTGAAGAGCCCTGCTTTAATCTGAGACAACTACCCTAATAGGCTTCTTGTGCCGACTCCTAGACTGGTTACCAACCCATCAACTGCCTCTCAGCTTTGGACCCAAGGAAGCCAGGTATAGTCAAGATATTCAACATAACGCTGAAGTAAAAGAAAAGGCTGTGCAGAGAGATGGGATGTCTCACCCCCAAGGACCAGTGCCAGACTAGAGCAGAATATGAACCTAACCTGGCTTTTCTAGAAACCAGCACGCAGGCTCAGCTGTGCATAAGGACAAGGAGGAAAGGCTCAGAGTATCAGCCTGCATGTGCCCCAGAGTGGAGAAGACAGCAATCCCTGCCGACCCTACACCACAGTAACAATTATCGTGTGCCACGCTTTGTCTATGTCTTAGTATTTCTTGTGGGAAAAGGGCTGTCCATGAGTGACAAGTTGAATGTAAGTTCTGTTTCTGTTATTTTTGTTTGGATTCTGAGTGGTAAGTAGAGAGTTATAGGAATGCCGTGAAAAGCCTAGCGCAGAGGACATCTGAAGGAAGAAAAATTTCGTTGCTGATGAAATATAAAAGTTTTCTTTCCCCCGGGTTCTTATTTGTGTAGTAAAAGGGTTATTTGAAGACACTTTCTTTTACAAAGAAAAAAAAACAAAATTAATAAAGAATAATTTAAATTATAAAATTTAGACAACAGTGTATTTTTCAAACCTATCTTTATTATTATTTTAAAATATGGATATAAGATTTACTTTAACATGTAAATATTTATGATTAATTTTGCTTCTGGGGTTTTCTATTCTATCATGTATGACTCATTATGAGTATGAAGACTCTTTCGAGAACCGAGTGAATAAACGACTCTCACTAGACAAAATAAATATATGTTAGGTTATGAAAAGCAATTACAAATGTTTATGTTATGAAAACCAAGCTTTTAGAGCTTTTAGAACTTTTAAAATCAACTGTAGAATCCCCCATTGGAACTGTTATGAATTCACAATACTGTTGAGTTCTAGCCTGGCATAGGCTCGCCTTACTTTTAAATACTTCTAAACATATATGGTAATATTCTTGGAATCTCTATTTGAACACCAAATTTTTCCGTGTCAAGGAGAGGAAACGGTCAGTCATTCCTTTATTTAACATAAAAGAAAAAAATCACAGTGAAACTAAGTGATCAGTGAATATAGTCAATGTGGATTAGCCTCACAAGCTTAATAAATGAGATTAGTGAAACAAGATCATATCCTGAGTACATTTATCAGAAACACAAACAGGCAAAACCTTCACCATTAAACAGCATGCTAGGTATGGCTCAGCAGGAAAAGGCATGCTGCTGAGCCTCGTGACTCCAGTTTGATTCCTAGGAGTGAGTGGCGCAGTAGAAGAAGAGAACTGACTCCTACAAGTTGTCTTCTGACAGCCACACATGCTATGGTATGTACACACACAAAAAGACACACATATAAATAGATAGATAGAAGATAGATAGATAGATGATAAAGATAGATAGATAGATAGATAGATAGATAGATAGATAGATAGATAGATGATAAAGATAGATAGATAGATAGATGATAGATGATAAAGACAGATAGATAGATGATAAAGATAGATAGATAGATAGATAGATAGATAGATAGATAGATAGATAGATAGACAGATAGATACAGATAGATCCGACAGACAGACATAGTGGTTTATCTTGATAGTGGGAAAAACTTGCCCTTTCAGGGCTGCTATAATATTCATTATTTTGGATATAGGTTTGGTTTTCTGAACATGGTCAGTTTAGGCAAATTCAATATAACATACATCTCTGCTAGATGTGTTTTTTTAAGAGCTTTGATAAAATGTTCAGCCCCTACCAGAAGCGCCTCCACGTAGCATAATGGAAGAAATCAGAAGCAGCATGGATGGCCACTTTCCATCTTGTACTTGATGTGCACCTCTAGGGTTACTCTCTATGTGGCCTTGAGAAATCACCTAATTTCTTTGGAACCAGGCTCCTTGGTGATAAATGTGGGTTATAAAAACTTCATACTGGGGAGCATGGAGCAGGTGGTGAGTCTAAGATACTGTGGCTTCTTGCACACGGCTTGGTGATTATGAACTACAGCTCCATCACATACCATTTTTCCTGTATGAGAAAGCATTAAAATGTTTCCTAACAGCCACTAGTATTGTAAAATTGAATGTCTTGTTGTTATTTCTAACCCGATCTGTAGGAGTCAAATCACCTACCTGAAAACTTCCAATTAAATAGAAATGCATGACAACAGTCTGACATTGGAACAGATCACCTCAGCATGGAAGGGTTTATCCCTTGGACGCTGACCTTTAGAAGGCATATGCTTTAATATTATAGACATTGCAAGAAGATAAGTTTTCAGTGTTTTCCAGATTAGGAAAAAAAATTCAAGGAACTGATGGTCTTTATCTAACTGAGGCAAAAGAGGAAATGACCTCATCAGAGATGGAACAGACGTGGTCTTTGGAGAGGATGGTAAAGAGTAAGAAATCTTTGTAAGAGCATGCCAGTTTGGGGGGGGGGGGGATGAATGCAGTAGCACTTGAGTAGCGTTTAATACTCAACTTAGGGAAAGCACTGATGTGAGAGAACTGAGGGACAAGGATCCTGCTGGGCCCTTTCAAGATAGGATTTATCAGCGGGGAGCTGGGGAAGCAAACAGTGAGGTGCCTGCATGTGCAGAATTATGAGAAAGTTATCGGCTTGTTAAGTCAGGCTAAAAGGGAGGATGGCACACAGAATAATACATTATCATGAAGAACTAGGAGAAGCCATGCTTTATGGACAGGCATCAGGTTGTCCACTGAGAGGGATATTTCCAAATTATAGGCTGTGGCATGTAGCAAATTTAAAAGATAAGAGGCATTAGTTGATTAACATAGGATATTAAATATTGTTATTATAGCCCTATGCTTTCCCACCCATAGGCTTATGGTAAAATAATAAAAAGAAATAATGTAAATATTCTAGTAGTAGCTCCTCCCCAACCCCAGCTGATACATCCACAACCCAGCTCCGATATTTAACTCTGGAGGTGAATGGAACATCAAATGGTTCAGGAGCATCATGGGAGAATGGAAAGAAAGACTAAGAGTCAGAATGCCTGCTGTGAGAGAGTGTCTGTATGTGACAGAGAAGCTGTACCTGTGAAGTGTTAACAATATGGTCACTTAAAAAAGGCCTGAAAAATGACAAAACCCATTGACATGCCAATATGGATGGAGAAAATCTAATAAACCCCAATCCCTAGATGGAGAGTTATAGGCCATTAGTAGTCATTGAGAGAAAGAGAATCAGTCTTCTTTAGGGAGCAACCCCCTAATAGGCTATCCAATCCCAAGCAGTCAGGCCTAAACACATACACATAATGAGCAACAGCAAATGAATTCATCAGACTAGATTTGTATGTACATACACACATACTTGTATGTATACGCATGTAACAATAATAATTACAGAAGCAGTCATGATTTTGAGGGGGAGAGGGGGCACATTGGAAGGGGTTGATGAAGGGGTAGGAACTATGTAAGTACAGTACTCATATAAAATTCTCAATTTTTTTTAAATTGATGGATGAAATATGAGGCATTATGAGAGACAGAAGTCAAAGGAAACAGGGCTTGGGCCCTTAAGGTTTATTTGTTGTTTTGTTTTGAGACAGGATCTCAATGTGTAGCAATGGCTGGCCTGATACTTGCTATGTAGACCAGGTTGCCCTCAAACTACCAGAGATCCAGTGGCTTTTGCCTCCCTAGTGCTAGAATTAACATCATTCAATTAAGGGATCAAATAGTCATTTGCTAAGACGAGAAGCACTGGATAGCAGATTCTCAGAGGTAGGAGAAGCTGATGAAAGCACATCAGGAGAAAGCGAGCAAACATCTGGAGGATGGGCCGTGAGCTTGGAGAAAGGCTGTTAGTAAACTAATGATGTGAGTGACTGGGAAGTGAAAGTGAAATTTAGGAAAGCAGAAGGCAGGCCTGGTCCCAACAAGAACTAAGTATGTGGAGGGGAAATTCAGCCCGAGAGAGGCTGCTCTTTTTTCTTTAAAATGGGAGACTTTGGGAAAAAAAAAATGGCATACTATGTATGTAATTCTTATGAGAAAGTTAATAACATTTTAAAGAAAAGTCAAGATGGTTTCTTCTGTGTCGATGGGGAAGATACAACTCTTTCCTTGTATCAGAAGATACAAGGAGCATAAGCCTATCTGAGTAGGGGGGTGTGGAAATTTTATTTTGATCGTGTATCTGAGAAAGATGAACTAAAGTTAATTTCTCATAAGGTGGAGTGTAAAAGAGAAGTTGGAGAGTCCAAGAAGGAAAATATAACCTACATTGCTGATGTACATATTGTTAGCCAAATTAAAATATGTACACATATAGAATTAAATGCATCCAATTTTCTCACATTTTATAAGCAGGGGTTCCTGATTTTGTTTACATTACCTTTTGTTTGTAACACATTGATTTATAACTACATATTTTACAAGGGTCAATGAAACAGAGGTGGAAAAGGAAGGAAAGGCAGGTGAACTGATTGAGCAAGACTCTAAAGTGAAGAGAGGGGAGAGGGTGTGGGCCTGAGAACACAGGAGCATTGGCTGGTCTCATATGGGAGTAATAAAGACAGACATGATGCAGATGTGTGTACAGGGAATGATTTGATTCTTCATAGAATCGATTTTCTCAGGTGAGAGATATATAGCTAAGAATGATGGAAACAATGAGATGGAGTAGACATGATAAACAGAACAATTTGGATTTGGAAGAGCTCCTGGGCGGGGGGGGGGTGGGGGGTGGGCAAAGGATGCTTGCTGAACAAGTCTGTGCCAAGGAGGACTAAGGGTCCGTGCTTCTCCTCTTGAGCTCTGATTGTGTATACTTTGTGGGTCAACAGCCCATATGGTTACCTGATTTTCTCTAGTATTCTCTAAAGCTGTAAGATAAATGGCTTTTTTTTTTTTTTAAATGGAAGCCAGCCTTCTTCATAAACAAGAAACACCGGGAGAAGAAAATTCAGGCTGGCTATCTGATGTAAGGGTAACACTTGTGGAATATTAAATACACATTCATTGATTCAGCCATTCAACAAAAGGTTACAGAACATCTTCTATATGCTACAAGTAAAAAAAAAAAAAAAAAGCCTATAGTCAAATGGGAATAAGATAGTAATCAAATTAGCTCACAAATAAATGGGAAATTGCAAAGTGAACCCACTGCAAAGGAAGAGAGGAAGGATCCATAATGGCATTTAATAATGATGATTTTACTCCCTTGGAGGGATGCACTGAGAAAGCTGCCCACAGGGTAGGAGTGAAGTCTGCCGCACACAACTCTGAAGGCTGAGTAGGAGCCGCGCAGAGGAAAATGGTGTGCACACTGTACCCTGGGCAGAACAAACAACATATGTACACACCAGAGCTGGGAGGTAGAAAAAGCACAGGCAGTACTCTGGGCCGAGCGCCAGCAAGAGGAAGAGGAGCTGGGTAACAAAACACAGCAGGGTTGACGACCATGTTAACATTGTCCCTTGGTGCTGAAGGCAAAGAGAGACAGTGAACTTTGCAGCAGGATGACCGTATTTGCAGAATTGACCGAGCCAAGAAGTAAATGTTTACAGGAGGTACTTGAAACCAAAATTGTAGAGTTTCATGATGGATTTGATAAAAAAAAAAAGTGTGAGAGAATTGGGGACAATACAGCCACCTGGCTTCACTGTCTTCCTTGACAGGACAGATGATACACTCATAGGTTTGTGGAAGAAGACCAAGAATTCAGATCCTGTCATATGAAAATTATAACAGTAAGAGTAGAAATGCATACGTTAGTTGGCATTGAGCAATTGTAATCAATAGTTTTTTGGTGATACTAAGCATAATCTACATTCTAGTGTTCATTTCTCATGTTACGTGCATTGGTTTTAGGGTTTTTACCTCGGCTGTTTGTTTTTGAGACAGGATCTCAGTATGTGGCATAGACTAGACTGATACTTGCTATTTAGACCAGAGTAGTCTCAAACTAACAAATCCAACGGCCTCTGCCTCCCACGTGCTGGAATTAAAGGTGGGTGAGTACCAACGATAGGCACCTTCGCTGTTATCATTTCTGGTACACATTAAAGGATGATGTTTTACTCTGCAGAGTAACTTCAGGGCTTGGTAACCTGATTTATATTATCAGAAGTGGACATCATCACGGTTAGGAACTTGCAGAGGAAGTAGGAAGCACTTTATAGACCATGTTGCATCTGTCTTCAGGAGCCCTAGAAACTCAGTGGTTGACTGGTTCCCTCACTTCAGACTTAACCTTTCTTCACCTCACTGCATTTATTTTTAATGCAATGCTTAAAGCGATAATAACTGAGGTAAACCATAATCTGCCCAGAGAATCCCCTGGTCACATGGTGGAAACAATTACTTGAGAACATAAGACTATATCGTAAATAGCTAAAGCTTTTTTCTTTGTATTCTTAGATGGGCCAACTTCTCATCTTTGCAGGCAAATGGATGGATCTAGAAAAAAATCATTCTGAGTGAGGTAACCCAGACTCAGAAAGACAAACATGGTATGTACTCACTCATAGGAGGATACTAGATGTAAAACAAAGGATGACTAGACTGCTACTCACAACTCCAGGGAGGCTACTTAGAAAACAGGATCCTGTCAGGCAGTGGTGGTGCACTCCTTTAATCCCAGCCCTCGGGAAGCAGAGACAAGCAGATCTCTGTGAGTTCGAGGCCAGCCTGGGCTACAGAGTGAATTCCAAGACAGGCTCCAAAGCTACACAGAGAAACCTTGTCTCAAAAAACAAAAACAAACAAACAAACAAAAAAGAATAAAGGTTGAAAACAGGACCCTAAGAAAGACACAGGGATCACCCAATGACAGAGTAATTGATGAGCTCTACTTGAGCAAACTGGACGTGGTGGTGGGGGGGTAATGAAGGACAAGGGTCAAGGGAAAGAGAGCTTAGGGGAGCAGAAGATCCTAGCTGGATCAAGAACAGAGAGGGAGAACAAGGAAAAAGAGACCATGATAAATGAAGACCCCATGGGAATAAGAAGAAGCAAAGTACTAGAGAGGTCCTCAGAAATCCACAAAGATACCTCCACAATAAACTACTGGCAATGGTCGAGAGAAAGCCCAAACTGACCTACTCTGGTGATTGGAAGGCCAAACACCCTAACTGTCCTGATAGAACTCTCATCCAATGACTGAAGGAAGCAGATGCAGAGAACCATGGCCAGGCCCCAGGTGGAGCTCCGGGAGTCCAATCGGCAAGAAAGAGGAGGGATTGTGTGAGCAAGAATTATTGAGACCATGATTGGAAAAAGCACGGGGAAAAATATTCAAACTAGTGGAAACACATGAACTATGAACCAATAGCTGAGGAGCCCCCAACTGGATCAGGCCCTCTGAATGGGTGAGACAGTTGATTAGCTTGATCTGTTTGGGAGGCATCCAGGCAGCGGGCCCAGGACCTGTCCTCAGTGCATGAGCTGGCTGTTTGCAACCTGGAGCTTATGTAGGGACACTTTGCTCAGCCTGGGCGAAGGGAGGAGGGGACTGGACCTGCCTGGATTGAATCTACCAGGCTGAGCTGAATCCCCAGTGGAGTCCTTGCTCTGGAGGAGATGGGAATGGGGGGGGGGGTGTTGGGGGGAGGGCAGGGGGAGGGGGCTGAAGGAGGGAGGACAGGGGAATCCGTGGCTGATATGTAAAATTAAATTAAATTATAAAATAAAATTTAAAAAAAGAAACAGACAAAAAACCCACAAAAGAATTAAATGGGTCTGAAAGCAAAAATTTAGAGTCAGCAGAAGTCCAATTTTGTAATTAGGAAGAGAAAATGACAATCATTCACTATCAAAAGATATATTGTTGAAAGAGCCGACCACACTCACAAACCGAATTGTTAGAACAAGGCCACTAAAGAAGGATGTGAGAAGAAAGGTAAAAGAGAATTGTTATAATTAGATATTATCAGCAATAACAATGGAACACCTGTAATTTATTAGCATCTAATAGGATGTACTGTTCTAGGGCAAAATGTTTTCTTGAATGATATTACTGTAACTTTGGATGAATGTCCCATCACAGAATGTATTATTTCTTTTTCCTGACTTCTAAGACAATGTGCCAAACATTAAATGTGAAAATTTGACAAAATATTAAGGAAGTCACACTCCTAAATTTACCTTACTTTTTGCTTCAACTATCAGTAATTTTTATATATATATGAAAATTATCCTCTATATTTTGTAAACATTTTAATGTCTTACATTAAACATTTACCTTTTCTAAATATGCACAGCTTTATTTTGTGCATACTTAGTAAGTAATTATGGAGCTATTTCGTAGCATATTAATCTAATAACTTATGTTTAAGACTATGTTTCTATTTTTTACTGTTAAGAATATAATGAAAATCTTTGCATGTACATATTTGCCTCTGATAACACGAAGCTAGATATTACATCAAATAACATGAACCACTTTAATATTTTACACATATTTTAATTTTCTCAACTATGCACCAAGTCACCCTTCTAGTCACAACATAAGGAAGTGTCTAGCCAAGCATGATACTGAATTCCTGTAATTCCAGCACTCAGGAGGACTGAAAGGTTTAAACTTTCCCACTTTTACAACCTAATTTAGGTTTCTCTGAGAGGGGCAAACAGGTATCTCTCCCAACAAAGGGCTGTTTATCAACAAATTACGCTCAGGGATGAGGGAGAGAGCTTGAACAAAGCCTGAGTCAGCCCCACAATATCTCCAGGACAGTTCCTGCAACCCCCTTGAAACTGACCCAAGAATGTCCAAAGATAAACCTCAGACAATTAACAGTATACTAATGCAACTGCTGCTTGTTTAAACAATTATTTTTGAGATGACCTAGCCATCCCTGAAATTCCCCTAGCTGTGCTTAAAAGGAGTCTGCATGCCCCTCTTGAGGTCATCATCATTTTGTATAGGTGAATAAATGTTCTTTGCTCTTGCATCCTATTTGAGTCCGGGGTCTTCTTTCAGCATTTTCTCGGACCTCTACAGGATGAGAGGGAGAATCTGAGTTTGGGACCTGTCTAGGCTACAGACCCTACATAGTGAGAGCCATAAGATTTTTGATAAAGGATTGGGAAACAAACAAATAAACAACAACAGCAACAAAACCTCTTTAGAAAATGGATATCCACATTAAAGGAGTGGATCTACGGCTCACCATGAACAAAAATTAATTCAAATGTATTATAGATCTTAATGGGAGACCTGAAACTTCAAAATTGCTAGAGGAAAACACTTCAAGATATAGACAGAAGCATGGACTTTCTGGAAAGGACTCTAATAGCTCAAGAAAGAGTAGACAGACAAATGGGGTTGTATGAAATTAAAAACCTCTGCAAACCAAAGAAAACAACTGAGCAAAGATGTAGCCTATGTAGTGGGAGAACATATTTACCAGATAGTCATCTGAAAAGACATCAATATCTAGAATTTATAAACAAAATTTTTTTAATTAAAAAGCAAGAGGATGGGAAAGGGCTTAGTGAGTAAGAGTGATTTTTGTCAAGCATGAGCAAGCACCTGAGTTCAAATCCCAAGAACCCACATTAAAAAGTTGGGTGTGCTCCATTCTCTCTTATAACATCAACACTGTCAGGGTTGAACACAAGGAGTTGCTGGATCTTGCTGGCTACCAGGCTAGCTCCAGGCTGAATAAGATACACTGCCCCATATTCAACCAAGCGCCACCTGTGACCCAACCAAGAACACTGGCTCTGGATCTCTGGGCACCATTGTAGTGAGAGAGTACAGGGTGGGGAGATGGAATAGAGGAAGAGGCAGAATGGTTCATGGGCTGGGGAAAGAGGCAGATCTGGAGAGGTCAGGCTGGTGAGGAATGGGCTGAAGTGAGTGGCCACCTGGCTACCCAAGTCCAGGGAGATGTCTGGGCCTGGGCTATAATCAAGGACCAGGTTTTGATCTGTGGCCCTGAGGCAGCTGAGGGGGCTTGTGTTGATGTCTGTGGCTCCTGTCACTGCTAAGGGCTGTTCAATGACCTGTGGTATGAGCCACCACCTGAGGCCACATTGATATCCCAGGTCCCCATTACCTCGATGGCCCTGCCAATCTGTGTGGCCCGCACTGACAGCTGGGACTAAGGTGTACCATGTCTGGGTCCATGCTAAGAATTGATGTCCATGGCCCATGTTGCCACCAAAGGCCACATAGGTGCCTGGGGTCTGGGCTGCAATCTGTGACCATGAGACATTTTGAGGGCCATGCTGCTACCAGTGACATCCTGATCTGAGTGGCCTGAGCTGTCACCCAAGGCCATAGTGTCTTCTAGGCCAGGATTGCTGCAGAGGGCCATGACTGGTTCTGTGACTCTGTAGCAGCCAGGGACTGAGTTGATGTCCAGGGCTTATGTTCTCACCAAGGGCCATGAGGATGATTGGGGTCTGGTCGGACACATAGGACCATGTAGTTGTCTGAGGACCTTGTCATGCCTGGGGTCATGCTGATCGGGGTGGCTGGTGCTGCCACCTGGAGCCATGGAGACATCCAGGCACAGGCCAATGTCCAGGGCCATATCTGGGTCAGTTGCCCTGTGGAGGCTGGGTTCTGGGGTGGTGTCCCTAGCTCTACTTGCCAGTGAAAGTTCTTCAGATGCCTGGGGTCTGGCCAGTCACCTGGGGCCACAGCCAGGAGAAGAAAGATGTGAAAGAACTGGACCATTGAGTTTATTTGGCTTTCTTGCAGAGCATCAGTAAGGAGTTCATACGTGATCATGGATGTAGCTTCCAAGTCCCACCCCATCACAAGTAATGACTGCTGTGGGATAATGCTTTTTTGTTTTGTTTTGTTTTGTTTTGTTTTTGTTTTTCGAGACAGGGTTTCTCTGTGTAGCTTTGCGCCTTTCCTGGAACTCACTTGGTAGCCCAGGCTGGCCTCGAACTCAGAGATCTGCCTGGCTCTGCCTCCCGAGTGCTGGGATTAAAGGCGTGCGCCACCACCGCCCGGCGGGATAATGCTTTTGTACACTGGTTTAATAAAGTGCTGATTGGCCGGTAGCCAGGCAGGAAGTATAGGCGGGGCAAGCAGACAAGGAGAATTCTGGGAAGAGGTGGGCAGAGTCAGCAGCCAAGGCTGCCTACTAGCCACAGCAGTTTAAAGCAATAGGTTCACAATGAGACAGATCCAGATGAAATAAACCCTAAATAGTTTACAATGTGTGTGAAAATGTACATAGGCTTGGAAGAGAGAGAGAAATTAATATAGACAACTATATAAAGAGTTTTAAAAAATAAAGTCTTTTAAAGAGACAGTAAAAGTAATATATAAAATAAGCCACATAAAGATAGTAATCACACACAGAGTCTGAATTATATTGTCTTTGGGATTTTTAACTGGAAAGAGACATTTGGTTGTAAAGGCTGCTTTACCTTTATGTTATGTTTAACCTATATGTTAAACCTATATATATGTATATTTTAAAGGTATCTTGACTTCAAAATTTGTGTCTAAGGATATGTTGCTTTGGAAAAGAGGTTCTGCTTTTATTTCCACAGAAGATGAGAACTTGTGGATTACTTCTAGGCTAATATGGTTTGATCAGCCAAGACCCCCCTTCCTGTGGGATGGTCTGTATGTCAAGTGTGTTGCTGATTAGTCAATAAATAAATCACTGATTGGCCAGTGGCCAGGGAGGAAGTATAGGCGGGACAAGGAGGAGAATAAAGCTGAAAAGTGGAAGGCTGAGTTAGAGAGACACTGCCAGCTGCCACGATGACAAACACCATGTGAAGATGCCGGTAAGCCATGAGCCATGTGGCAAGGTATAGATTTATAGAAATGGATTAATTTAAGCTGTAAAAACAGTTAGCAAGAAGCCTGCCACGGCCATACAGTTTGTAACCAATATAAGTCTCTGTGTTTACTTGGTCGGGTCTGAGCGGCTGTAGGACTGGCAGGTGAGAGAGATTTGTCCTGACTGTGGGTCAGGCAGGAAAACTCTAGCTACACCCCTGAAAGGTCTCCACTGACACCATAGCCCAGATGATCCAACATCCTGCTTGGGAGTCATGCTGTTACTGGGGCCATGCTGATCTGGGTGACCTGCGTTGGCTTTGGGGCTGTGGTGGTGTTTGGGCCTGAGCTGCTGCCAAGGGCCATGTCTGGGCCCATGATCCTGATGCAGCTGGGGTCTGTGGTGATGTCCATGGCCGGTGTTTGCACAGGGGTCATTGAAACCAGGCTGTGCTGAACCGGCCTCACCCTTCACTGGCCCTAGGATGGCTGGTCCTGCCCCTCCCTGTCTACTGCAACAGGTGAGCTAGTCCTACCCCTCAGGGGAGAGCTCACCCAAGCACTTGGGAATGATGGCCTCAACCCTCACCATAGGCATGCACCTCACCTAGGAAGCACACTAGAGCTGACCTGTGGTTGGGAGCCAGGTGAGCCAACCCTGAGGACATGAGAACAAGAGGGCTGACACCACCCCCATCATCTGCCATACGGTGGCATGGGTGAGTGAAAGGTGCCCTCCGCCTTCACTGATTACCACCTGTGGCAGGTAAGAGAGCCGGCCCAAATGTCACCAGAGTAGGAGAGCTAGGCCTGACCCTCACCAGCTGCAGTGCATGAGAAAGCAGCCTCTGTTTCTTCTCTGGGCAGTGCACTAGAGCTGACCCTGTGGTCAGGGACACAGGTGAGGCAGCCCTGAAAGTGAGAGAGAGCAACAGAGCTGACCATACTCCCTTGTCTGCCATGTGAATGGTGAGGGTGAGGGAAAGAAGTCCTCCCCCCTCTGTCCCTTGCTACCTGTGGCAGGCTAGAGAGCTGGCGTCAGGGTCACAGGAGTAAGAGAACTAGCCTTACCCCTACACCAGCTACAGTACACAGGAGAGTAGGCCCTGTACCCCACCTGGGCCACCCACTAGAACTGACGCTGTTGTCAGAGTCACAGGTGAGCTGGCCCTGGGGGCATGAGAGCAGGAGAGCTGACACCTTCCAGGCACTGTATTCCCCCTATAGCAATCAGGAAAGAGGGCTTTGCACCTTCCCTGGGCAAAACAGTAGAGCTGGCCCTGGTGATATGAATGAGAGGGACCCGGATCTGAGGGCCTGAGAGCAGGAGATCTGGCCCCACTCCTTGCTGCAGGCTTCATTGGGTAAGCTAGCCGAGGTAGTACTTGAGAGCTCCACAGTTAGTAACAATGAGGAAAAGCTAGGAAGCTGGCCAACCCAGCCAGCACCACCTAAGCCCAAAACCAGGGCTAGAGCTGGCCCACCCCCAACATGCACCAAATCTATGAACTGTGAAGGGGATAAACCTACAGATCGAAAACAGCAGGATCTCTATGACACAGGACAACAACAGGATATCCAAGAGGAGCCCCAGTGAGAGCCCATTATGAGTGGTGTAGGAGAAACCAGAGGTCTCAAGCCAGACCAATGACTCACGGCAATGAACACTTAAAAGTAAAGATGAACGGGCTAAAGGGTAAACTGTGTGATTCAACGGGCCACACTACGGCTTCCGTGACAAGGTTCTTCTTTTTCCTTTTTTCTTAATCTTTTTAATCTTTTAATTTTTGTTTGCTTGTTCTATTTATTTTCGTTTGGTTTGGTTTCTTTTGGTTTGATTTTGGGTTTTCTTTTAAATTTGGTTTTGATTTGGGGAACAGATTGCAATGGCAGAGGGCAAATGTGAGGAGACAGGGAGATAAGGAAGATTGGAACACAGAATGTGAAATCCACAAAAAAATCAAAAAAAGAAAAAAAATGATACAGTGCCCCCAAAGAAATTTGGCAGTGAGCAATAGAGAAGGACACCAGATATCCTCCTCTGACTTCCACACACCTGCAGGGGTACATACACCTCCCCCCTCACACACACACCACACTTACATACATACACACATACAAAGTCAAAAGTAAAAACCCAAGTCATCCAATCAATAATGTACAAATGGATTGGACAGACAATCCCCAAAAGAGGCACAAAGAGCCAATAAGTATATGAGACAATGTGCATCATCCTTATACAAATGTACTTACTGGGTGGTTTTGCGTGTCAACTTGACACAAGCTAGAGTCATCAGAAGGAGCCTCAGCTGAGGAAATGCCTCCTTGAGATCCAGCTGTAAGGCATTTTCTCATTTAGTGATCAATATAGGAAGGCACAGCCCATGGTGGATGGTGCCATCCCTGGTCGGCTGGTCCTGGGTTCTATAAAAATGTGGACTGAGCAAGTCATGGGAAGCAAGCCAGTAATCAGCTCCCCTCCATGGCCTCTGCCTCCAGGATCCTGACCTATTTGAGTTCATGTCCTGACTTCCTTCAGTGATGAACAGCAATGCCAAAGTGTAAGCCCAATTAAGCCTTATCTCCCCAACTTGTTTTTTTGGTCATGGTGTTTCATAGGAGCAATAGAAACCCTAACTAAGACAATAAATCTCCATTATGATCACATTTCACCCCAGTTAGATGCCTATCACTAAAATAGATAACAAATGCTGGTGAGGTTGTGGAAAAATTTTGTTAGGGGGAACATAAATTATTGCAACAAATATGGAAATCAGCACAAAGACCATCAAAATAAAAGGAAAGGTAAAGGGGCTGGAGAAATGGCTCAGTGGTTAAGAGTGCTCATTGCTCTCACAGAGGACCCAGATTTGGTTCCCAGCATCCACACGGTGGCTCACAACACCCTGTAACTGTAAAAAGACTAATGTTTTCCAAGTTAAACCGACATAGCACAACTGATATTACAAAGGTAAGTAAATTCTATTGACAGATAATATGACCATGAAATAAATAACCATTAGACAATAATTTCTGGGTTGTATTGACTAAGTCTATGGAGTACTGAATCATAGCACTTTAGAGATCTAAAAAATGTGCTTTTTAGATTACAGTTGACTAGATAACCATCTACCAAAAGGTAGGCCCCGATAGCTAACACCTTTGAATGCTGCCTTTCTTGGGAAGAAGGAGGTTGGCAGGTATAAGTATGCCAAGAATCTTGAGAGGGAGATGGGTCTAGATCATCCCAAGTGTATTTATAAGAGGCAAGATGAGAAGGCAATATGAAAAGAGAGACAGCAACACATCCAAAATGTGTCCGGGAATGGAAGGAGCTGCCAGAAGAACTCTGGTGGATGGGGTGTGGATGCAAAGCCGGTCCTACTTTTTATACAAGTCTCACCTTGAATTGATTATGTGACCTTAAACTAGAATCAGAAGCTCAGAGATGTAGAGAAGATTGTCTCCTTGCATCCCTACAAGGTGCACAGCCCTGATGGATGTTGAACTTCTGGCCTCCAGAGCTGTGCAGTAAAAAGTTTTCTGCTTTGTAAGCCATCTAGTCTCTGGCCATTTGTTATGGCAGTCTTAGAAAAAGACACATCTATTTATATTACATTTGCTTTAAAAATGCATAGAGAATGAGCTCCCTAATGAGAAAGTCCTGGGCAGGTCCTTAGCATAGGAAAATTTTGCACAGGTCCCACTCTGAATAAATTGTGTGACATTGAGCAAGAACCTGAGCCTTCCTATTAATTTCTTTTTGTTGATTGAGCTGGGTGATGCTAAATCTTGATTCCATCAATAAAATCTATATTTCTTATAACAATGGCCATCTTATTTACTAGAGGAGAAGCAAAACTAACAATGTGTATACAGTCACATACATGTATACACAGAGTCAAACATACACACATGCATATATAACTGTACACACAGAGTCAAATACTCACACATACACACATACACTCACACCTACACACACAGCTCTTAAATGCATATTTTATAAGGAAGCTTGTTTGAAGGAGAGAAACAAGACTATCTATATCTGTTCCCACTTGTCCTATCATTTTTTTCATAGAGTCTTCACTATATGAAGCTTACTGTAGCAATTAGTACAGTCAGGGGATAGAGATCACACAGTGGATTAAACCAAAGCTGAATATGAAAAGGTAATTAAACAGTGACAAAACAGCAATTATAAGACAAAAAGAAACGCAATACAGTACAACATGGTACTGGGAAAGAACTCAAGGAAAATCAAATTAGAAAGTGTTCAGGGAAGGGGTTTAACCACCAGACTGCAGAGGAATCGAATGATTTGCTTGGTCAGGGCAGAGTGTATCTGAAATTTTAGGTACATGACAGGCAGGCCACTCTTCTGAGTTCAGGAAATGGGCCCGTGAACAGCAGCTGGTGGCATGGTCCTGGCTGAGGAAGAGGCCCTCAGAGTGCAAAAACTGAAAAAGTTTGCAAAAGCAATGACTACTTACGACAGGATGCTCTGGACCACTATGGCTTCATGCAGTATGCATAGAGTTCTGGGTCTACGTCTACGGAGCTACAGAGAGGACATTCTAAAGCTAAGCATTCAAGATTATAGCTGACTATACCTAGGGCTGCTGAATGGGATGGGGGCTCTACCAAATGTCTTCACATGGAAGCTGCTCAAGTCTGCAGCACACACCAAAAACTTCAGGAACCTCTTCCTCCGCAGCAACCTCTTAAGAAAATTTGACGTTATGCTCAATTTAAATGAGAAACAATTTAAAATTTCTGTTATGGAACATATATTGAAGGAAGAATTTTGAACTAAGAATTGATAACTGATACTATTGCAAAGCAACTATTATTTGCAGCCACCAAGACTAAGAGGGGGGGAATACTGCCACTAAGGGGCAGAGCCAGAAGAATTATATCCAGAGTCATAAATGATAGTAATTCCTGAAACTAGGTTCTAACTATACCTCAAGAGTAGTTCAACAAAAATTTTCCACTTGAAGCTTTTCATCAGTAGCTCTGTATTTTGAGTCCAACATTATAATTATGGTCATAGGGTAAAAATTCATATGTGGATGCATATTCATCATTTTTGCTAAAATGAAGCAAATGACACCAACCTCTAAGCTTCCTTGATTTCTGTTCTGTTCTCTTGTTTTTGAGACAAGGTCTTGTGTGGCCCAGGTTGACTTGGACTTTGCTTTGCAAACTCCTCATCATTCTGTCTCCCAGGCTTTCCCTTAGTGTTAAGGCAGAGACAAATGCCCCCTGCTGTGGGATGGTCTGTATGTCAAGTGTGTTGCTGATTGGTCAGTAAATAAAACACTGATTGGCCATTGGCTAGGCAGGAAGTATAGGCGGGACAAGGAGGAGAATAAAGCTGGGAAGTGGAAGGCTGAGTCAGAGAGACACTGCCAGCCGCCATGATGACAAACACCATGTGAAGATGCCGGTAAGCCACAAGCCACGTGGCAAGGTATAGATTAATAGAAATGGATTAATTTAAGCTGTAAGAACAGTTAGCAAGAAGCCTGCCACGGCCATACAGTTTATAAGCAATATAAGTCTCTGTGTTTGCTTGGTTGGGTTTGAGCGGCTGTGGGACTGGCAGGTGAGAGAGATTTGTCCTGACTGTGGGCCAGGCAGGAAAACTCTAGCTACAGCCCCATGTTTTCTTTATTAAATGTCTCTGTACTCCCAGAAAATATACCTTTAGATTTCTTCAAAGGCTTCACCACACTTTTATGTAATTATCTGCTACCTGTATGTTCCCCGAGCCAAATCCAGTCAGCTCAACTGCAAAGGCCAAGTCTTACTTGGTCAGTCTGGTAGCTACAAGGATGCAAGCCAGTGCCCTGCCTCATGGCAGATGCTTACTGTGTTGAACTACTGCAACAAAACAAAATTCACTTCACAGATTTCTTTAGATGAGTCATTTCGAGAATATAACTCAAGATCAAGACTGTCCACTGGTCAGGGGATTCAAGGGTACACAGCATTTCATTCTTCCAGGGTTCTTGATGACATGCAAAATCTACCACATGAGGAGGATCAGAGAGTGAGTTTGCAAAGTCAAATACTATGAGACTTAACATTTCTTTTTTTCTTTTTTTTTTTTGGTTTTTCGAGACAGTGTTTCTCTGTGTAGCTTTGCGCCTTTCCTGGAACTCACTTTGGAGACCAGGCTGGCTTCGAACTCACAGAGATCGGCCTGCCTCTGCCTCCCGAGTGCTGGGATTAAAGGTGTGCGCCACCACCGCCCGGCTGAGACTTAACATTTCTTAAAGATATTTTATGTTATTGTCCAGGTTTATTTGAGGCCATTTCATGTAAGCATACTTTGAGTATATCTATCCCCTTTGTACTTACCTACCCTCTCATTTATGCCCTGCCTTTTCCCATTTGCCTCCTTTTTCTGTATATATTATGTATCTATAAAATATAAGATCCATAAATGAGAGAAAATACGTAGTGTCTGTCTTTTTGAGACTGGCATAATTGACATAATACCATCACCTCCAGTAGCATCCATTTTCTTGCAGGTGACCTAACTTCATTCCTCTTTATAGCTGAAAAAATTCCATTATTTATGTAAACCACATTTTCTTTCTCTATTTCTTTGTTGATGGACACCTGAGTTGATTCTATAATCAACACACTTTTGAATGACTAGACCAATCAGGAACAAGGTGACCAGTACCAAAAGAAAAATGTGAAGTATGTAGTGTGACTGAAAGGTTGGGAGTTGACTAGAAGGAATGCTGATTTGGGGGTACTATGAGCAGGTTGGAGGAGGTGTGGACTGGTTCTGAGTGTGACATGTGTCCAACAGTACTGGTACCCTCTGGTATATGTTTGTGGAATGGTGTTGAGGTCACATTCACCAGTATTATAATAATTTGTTTCTCTCCTCCCTCTAAAGACTCTCCTCCTGGCAGTAGGCTCAGGATCCATCCCTGGTGTATTAGTTGGCTTCTTGGAACCCAATACCTGTAGTGGGACACCTTGTACAGCCTTGATGTGGTGGTGGAGGGGGCTTGGACCTGCCTCTACTGAATGTATTAGGCTCTGCTAACTCCCCATGGGAGGCTTTACCTTGTTGGAGGAGGGAATGGGGGTGGGTCGGGGGAAAAAGTCTGGAGGAGCAGGAGGAAGGAAGAGAAGGGGATCTGTGGTTGGTATGTAAAATGAATAAAAATTTCCTTAATAAGATAAAAATACTTTCCCACTGCTGTCTAGAGCTATTTATAGTCTTAGGTTTGCGATCAGTTATAACTAGGCAGCATCAGAACCAGAGCCACAGGCAAGTTTCTGGGGGCATCTACATTCTCAGCCCTGTAACAAGGACCCCTTTAAACAACAGCTTTCTGTTACCATGAACTTCTGTCCTGTTTTTATATACGTCTCCTTTACTCGGGTCACCAGTTACTTGGAGAACAGACTTTTGTCTGTCTTTTCCTACACAATCTCCCTTAGGGTCTAAAATTCAGATTTCCCTGTGTCCATCCATGTTACTTAAATTGAGTTTGATCCAAATCACATTCTTCCTGAGTGTGGAACATTCTTCTACTGGTGGCTGTATTTTCCTTTCCACCTGTTTGACTCCTGCTTGATTCTCGGTTGCCAAGTCTCCACCAGACACAACCCTCCCAACTGGCTCTTCAGAGACATTCTTATAATTATACACCAGCTCTGTCACTCAAATATATCTATATTCCACTTTCTAACCAAGATAGTGACAGTTGAGACCCAGTGAATCTGCACTGACCACACAGAGAGTTCCATATTGTGATTATTGAGGCTCAACACTTTGATCTAGAAATACTGCTAACCTCATTGATGTATGAGAAATATCAAACTATAGAGCAAAATTTCCCAGTTTACCAAGTAAAATAAAATAAAAATTTCAACACAGGCAAAATATACATAAAATTAATATAAATTTAATGAAAATTTTTATGAAATCATAGTATTCTTTATTTATATACATATATATTCTTGTCAGTTACAAGTTACAACAACATTCAAAACTAAATGTGTAGGGTTTTATATACATACCATTATTTTTGTCCTAAACTACTTAATAGACTTCCATGATTACTAGCCTAGAAATTCTTTTTTTGGATTGTTCCTTGCAAAAATAATGATGCATAAGACAACAGGATTTTGGAACATCAATTTTGCTGTGAAGAGATATAATGAGAATCTGGACAAGCTCCACATTCAGTTCACAGAGCTTCCAGAACATTTTCTAAATGATTCCAGATTCAATTTTAACCACAAGCGAGTCTCTCATAATTTATTGTAAGCACTACAAGTTTTCAAATTTTTATTTTACTTTTGACAGGTATAAAATATTAATAACTGAGCTTTCACAGTCAAACAAGACAAGTGATTGGGAATGGATTTACACCCCATTCTTATACAACTAGAATGCCAGTCTAAATGTACAAAAAAAAGGGATTTTGTTTGTTTTATTTCTTTTTGTTTAGATAAAATTTCTATTATAACATAATCTGTCTTGACAACCAAACTAAATTGTAGAAAGCAACTTCATTGTTCATTGTATAAGCAAATCAAAATGATCATACCTCTAAATTCTTCTAAATATTTACAATAACAACGTTCTTAAGTTTAAAGGCTTGATTACTCTTATCATTTCTGATGTATAATATTGCTCTGGATTTCCTTATCTTACTACAACAGTTTCCACACATTGAACAGTAGATTCACCAGTACCATGGGTCTATCTGGTCATGTTACTATGCTGAAGAGATGGACTTCAGAAATCAGGAATGCAAGGTGGATAGAATTTAGAGGACAAAAGACTGGGAGAGAGAGAGAGAGAGAGAGAGAGAGAGAGAGATTCTAGGGGATTGGAGAACTTCATGAAGGTGAGAAAGTTGTACATAGATGAAAGTGTGTAGGGAGTATTACAAAAATTGGCAGAGGGATTCTAGGTACAAATGGGCTGGAACAGGGATAGAGTGGGAAAGCAATGAGAGAGATACAGTGACGGAGGGAGATATCACGGGGATGGAGAGAAACCCTTTGCTAGGGAAGTTGCCAGGAATCCCCAAGGATGACCCCAGCTTGGACTACTAGAAATAGTGGTGAGGGTGCCTGAACTGAACTGGCTTACCCCTGTGATCAGATCAGTGAATACCCTAACTGTCACAACAGAGCTTTTCTCCAATGACTGATGGAGGCAGATGCAGAGATCCACAGCCAGTCACCAGGCAGCACTCCAGGAGTCCAGTAGGAGAGAGAGAGAGAGGAGGTATTCTACGAGCAAGTGCATCAGGATCATGATGGGGAAACTTGCAGAGATGACCAAACCAAACTAGTGAGAACTTATGAAAGTTGGATCAATAGCTGTGGAGCCTGCGTGGGACTGGAGTAGGCCCTCTGCATGGTGAGACAACTGTGTAGCTTGATCTGCTTGGGGGAGGGCGGGCTGGCAGTAGAATCAGAATCCATCCCTGGTGCATGAGGGGGCTTTTTGGAGCCCACTACCTATTATGGGACACCTTGTGCAGCCTTGAGGCAGGGGGAAGGGCTTGGACTTGCCTCTATTGGGTGTGCCTCCCGATGGGAGGCCTTGCCTTCTTGTGGGGGGAAGTAGGGAGTGTTTTGGGAGGAACTGGGGGGTGGGAGGAAGGAAGAGGGGGATCTTTGATTGGTGTGTAGAATAAATGAAAAAATTTTCTTAATAAAAAAACAAAAAACAAATGGGCAACTGTATGTCAGGAATCCCCCCACCCCCCCAAGCAAAGAATGAGCCACCAAAAAGAGCAGGCAGAGTAATCTCCAAATACAACAAGCTACAGAGGAGAGATACAGTACAAAAGATAATAGATACAAATATTTTAAAAGATATTTCTCTGATAGTAAAAAAATTAACTTTAATCCAAAATAAAATACAATAATATTCATAAGAAAACAAAAGCATCACTTCTAAACAGCATAAAATTCACATCTGGTATTCAGTCAAAAATGACAATTATAGAAAAAAGTAGGAAAATACAACACATTATGAAGGGGAAAAATCAATTACTAGAAAGCCTCCAAAACATCATATATTACAGAATTAATGGGAAAGGACATTAAAAATTGGTATTACAACTATATTCCATATGGCCAAACCCTGACTAATTTAATTACTCTTGGCAATAATACTGTGCACTGAATTTCAAGTTTGGGTATTATATATCTGTCAAAGACATGCTTATTTTGTTGTTGTTCTTGTTACAGAAAAATTGAGGGACTGTGGCACTTAAATAACTCAAAGGATTTATCCCCTTTTAAAAAGAATGCTTTTCTATATTGGGTAAAATCAGAAGTTAGACAACTATTGCTGTCTGCTGAATTCAAAAGAAAAATGTATCACTGCCTGAACATTTTTGACATATTCTATTGCTTTATGGAATTCCCAGTATCAAAGCACATTGGAAGTCAAGGGGGAGAAATTAAAATCTCAAATCATTCAAAGAAACCTATAATGTGATGGGATTTAGTTAACAGCCAAATGGAAATGGAAGAGAAAACGGTCAAATATACTGCCATACTCAGCCCACCAATACACATCCATATGCATGGTCTAGGTTAATAAAGTAATGAAATATTTGGAGGTACAGCCAGGGCAGATGAGCCTTGAAGTGAGTGTGATGCACGTTTAAGCAACAAATTATCCCCTCCAGGTATCTAGGGTATAATTCATTTTCTTCCCAGGCTCACCAAATAATCACCCACCATTGCTCAAACCACTTAAAATGTCCTAGAAATTGGACCCAGCCTAGTTCCTGGAGCTAAATAAAGAGAAATCAAGGAGAGAAATGGGTAAGTGATGCTGCTCAGCTTTACACTGTATTGGAAACATCTGTCATTGAAGAGCCAAAACAAAGACAAAAACAAAACCAAACAAAAACTTGAGTTGGAGAAATGAAGTAGTGACTCATGTTTAGTTTTATTCCCCGTTTCTCACTAATTTCATGAGCTCATTCATTACAAGTCATCCAGTGTACCTCTAATATTCTGCCTACTCATTCTTAGCTGCTCTTTTCATCATTCACCCAGAGAGCTCCTGTGATGACTTTCTCATACCTTAGGGTCTTATAATTCAGACACTGAAATAGGGGGCCCTGGTGCAGCTTTCTTGGAGAAAGAGCCTGCCCTCAACAGCTGAGCTCTCAAGGGTCAACCCTGTCTCCAGGAGCCACTGGCTTGGAACCTCCTGTACCAAGCTTCACCATCTTTATGTATAAAAGGAAGATGAGGCTGATGATGCCCACTAGACAGGTTTTGACAAGAATAGAATGAGATAATTTATGTAGGTGACTAGTTGTAAGTACTTGATAAGTGATGACCACTTTATATATTCTAGTATACATATCAGTTTTCAGAAGAGTGACATCCCCTTTACATAAGAACTATTACACACATACACACACACACACACACACACACACACACACACACACACACTTCTCAACACTTTTCTTTCCACTTTCCCTTCTCTGTGTTGTCTTCTACACTTCCTCTTGACTTGTCTATCCAGTCTTTAATAGTCATGACGTATCTCACCAGAAATAGTAAACCATCACAGCATCCTAGATTTTGTTGTACTCTGATTTTGCAAAATAAGAAATGATTGTATTTCCCAGTAAGACAACTTCTATCTGCTGATTTTTAGTTTGAAAGTCATTTGGTCTTTTTCATACATAAAATTTTTATTTTTATTTTTTGGACAATCTGAGATCTTTAATGACAGGGAGCTAGGTATCTTATTGATAATTCATTTCCTATATGGAAGATGTTGTTGTGCTTGACTGAGGTAATCATTGATGGATTACCTGTTAGACAAAATTCAAAGGAAATGGGAAATGTTTAATGAGTGTATAGGTCAGAAAAGGACCTGAAGGTGTTGAGGATGTTGAGGTATTAATTTTACCTGAATGACATACCAAAGACGAAAGAACTGAGAAGTGGAAATATGCAGAACACTTGGGTTTCTCTTCTACTTGTGAAGTTTAAAAATAAAGTGTCATAATTTTTCACTCTCATGGTGTTTTGGTTTTTATCTTTCAGATTTCTTTTTACCTGAGATGCAAGATTTAATCATTTATTCATTGCTGAAGTGTAGTTAAACCCATTAACCCATAACCCTTTAAGTCTGATGCAAAGCAAGTTGTAAAAATTATAAAACATCCAAATTGAGAGGCAAAATGAAGAAAAATTTATCCTTTGAAATTTAACACAACTCTATGAGTTATAAAGGCTATGGTAGAAGTAACTTATGGTGATAAAGGCTTATAATAATTTTGTTTTAAAAAGAATTCACCATATCCGATAAAAAAGGCTGCCATGTTTCTCTAAGACAACATACATAAATATGGATCTTATTCTGGAGAAAGCTATTTCCAAGCCCATCAAAATAAATAATGAATATAATATTAGAGAACAATAAGTCTAAATACAAAACACTCCATGAACTGCTCAGCTGTCTCTAGAAAATGAACAATCTGTGTCATTAGGTTTGAAAACAAGCAGGTCCTCAATAATCTAGATTGATGAAAATATCCTTTCAGAGGACACATGACTTTTATTCCAGTGCTCAATCGGCATTCTGACCTCTAGTTTGATTTCTTAAATATATTGACCAGGCTAGAGCTTCTTTGAACGTATGATCAGTTAACGATGAATCAAAACTCAGAGTTCTGCATAAATTCATGACATCACATCTGTTAAAAATCAACTTCTCTGGAATCTAGCTGTTATGTGTCAACACTGAGACTTGATTCAACCATAGGCAATTGATAAAATGATGTTTTCAATATCAGAGCTTCTCTCCAGTCAGGATCTAGATTGATTCCTTAGAATATGGCCAACTTTAGGACCCAGTCTAAACCATTTAGTGTTTTCATTTCCTGCTGTTTTACCTGTTTTAAATACAATATTGTCTTACCTAAAAAGATAATTTTTATTTTAAAAATGACAGTAAATAGAAGGGTAATGTTGCTAATTGCAAAACTCTTCCCTTCCTTGACTGCAGCACAGCCAAAGATCTGACTTTGTTCTTCCAAAGTGGGACTATCACTCTGCCAGGAATATGCTTTCTTCCTCTGGGCCTGTCTGATTTATGCTCATTATGTTTAATGAATTTTCATGGACTCCTTTGTGTACACACACACACACACACACACACACACACACACACACACACACACTTATATTTGGCACATTACCCTGTACTCTTTAGATGCATTCTCTTTTTTCAAAGATTTATTTTATTTTTTATGTGTGTGGTTTTTTGCATCACACGCATGCAGGCAATGTCAGAGACCAGAAGAGGGTGTCAGATCCTCTGAAACTGGAGTTACAGGTGATTGTGAGCCATCTGATAAGGGTAGTGGGAACTGAACCCAGATCCTCCGCAAGAGTGGCTACTGCTCTTAACCTCTGAGCCATTTCTTTAGATGCCTCAGATGCAGTCTTGATATTTCATATGAACATTGTTTTAAAATTATCCATTTGGGGCTGGAGAGATGGCTCAGAGATTAAGAGCACTTACTAATCCCCAAGTTCAGCTTCCAGCTCTCAGGTAGGATAGCTCACAACCACCTGTAACTCCAGATCTAGGAGACCTGAAACCCTTTTCTGGCCTCCATGGGCACCTATACTCACATGCAAATTTCTCCCTGATTAAAAATAAAAATAAATCTTTAAAAAAGATCCATTTATTGGTCCATTAACTGCAGTGTTCCCTAAATAACACTTAGGCCTAATTCACTTAAATTCTTAGTATACTGCATGATGCTTGATGCCCAGGGAGTACACAACATGCTTTTGACAGAAACATGTTTTATATTAAATTATCATGTTTGGAGACAATTGACTTCTCCATAAAAGTTACTTCACAGATATTTAAATTGCATTTCCCACTAAAGCTCAACCTTTCTAACATTTGCATAAAATGATAGTTATTAATATGTGGTAATTCCTGGGTCAGCAAATTTCCCACTAAATATATTTAAAACGTGTATTTCATGTGACACTCATGTAATATTTTCTGTACACCAGGAACAATTCTAAGTGCTTTATAAATATTGACTTGAATTATCCTCATAACAGACTATGAATGATATTGCTCTCTCTATTTGCAGCTGGCAAAGTAAAGATCCAGAGAAGTCAGGTACTTGGCAAAGATTGGTCAGTTTGTAAGGAAAAGAATCAAGTTCAAATGCAGGCAATGTGACTCTCAGACCAAGGCCTCCGTTACAGGTCTAATGGGTTAGTCAATCATCCCTCAGCCAGGGAGTGAACAGACATATTCATCTATGTTATATGTGCTGTTCCTTCCCTGCAAAACCTTCTTCAACAGGTGCATTCTATTCTATTCTATTTTTTCAATTTTTATTTCTATTTTATATACCTGAGTGTTTTCCTTGTATGTGTGTATGTGAGCCACGTGAAGGGCTGATGGACATGGAGGCCTAAAGAGGGTGTTGGATCCTTTGGGTCTAGAGTTACAGGCTGCTGCATGCCACAGTGGGGATGCTGGGAACTAGACCCAGGTTACCTGCAATAGTAGCAAATCCTCTTAACCATTGAACCATCTCTCTCCAGCCTCAACAGATGTCCTTTAGACTTCACAACTTCAGGCAAGAATTTTATTGTATTACTTTCCTCTAGAGAGCCTACTTTATTTTACAAAAGGAAAAACAACAAGAAAATGAAAAGGAAAGCTCAATAATCCTCACAAAAATCCATGGAGGCATAGACATGTTAAGAAAGGAAATATTTTTAAATGATTATTAGCAAAGTTCTCACCTTCTCAAAACCAGACAGGATAATGGTTTCCTGAGATGCCTTTTAAGTTTTAGAAAGGATGTAAAAGGATCTAAGAGCTCTCCATGAAAAATCTATTTTCATTTTTTTTTGAACTTCAAGTTTTAGCAGGATTAGCTGCAGCTGACCTTGGCTCTCTACTGTGCTGTCAGAAATGAATTAGTCTCTCCAGCCAAACACTTCAAGATACAGTGAGAAGAAGCCATCTTTAGACTAATCAGTCCCCTAAAATTTTTTCAGCAGCATCTTTGCCGAAAGAAGTGGGGTCCTTTGCTAGCAATTCAACTCAGCCACAAAAGGGAAAAGCAATAAGAGAGACTGCCAGGACTAATTGAAAACTATGGAATAAAAGGGATGGTATCAATTAAATTGTTATGTTCTTAAAAGGATCAATAGGGGTCATAGAAAAGATGTTTTGGCACCATTTAGAAAATTGATGAGGAAGATTCCTCGGGAGATTAACTTGGAAAATTGTGTTTTTAGCAAGAAAATGTATAAGGAGCAAATTGAATACTAAAATAAGCCCTTAGCTTGTCTGTGAGGGGAAAGGAATTTCCAATTATAAAAGAATTCATCACCTTCAGACCTCACTACTATTATTCCAATAGCTGCTTAAAAAATTTAAACACACACACTTACACACACACACATGTGTACACACACACAGGCACACATACATACAGAGTCACACACATCCCAAATTAAAAAAAAACTTAAAGAAAAAGAAGCAAAATTTTAAAAATTAACAGGCAAAGAACAAATGGGCAGAAGTTATTTTTCAAAATACATATCTAATAATGAACTTATAGCTAGAACAAAAAGTCCTGAATCTTTTTTTTTTTTTTTTGGTTTTTTGAGACAGGGTTTCTCTGTGTAGCTTTGTGCCTTTCCTGGATCTCACTTTGTAGACCAGGCTGGCCTCAAACTCACAAAGATCTGCCTGCCTCTGCCTCCTGAGTGCTGGGATTAAAGGCGTGCGCCACCACCGCCCGGCAAGTCCTGAATCTTAATACAACAAACTATGAATTAAAAATCCAGGCAAATTTTGGAGTTCTATTGCAGGAGCCCCTCCTACCACTTTACTTTCATTCCCCTGGGACTCTGCTGGTAGATGCAGCTCTATGGGATATTCCCAATGCCCATCTCAACCATTCCTCTTGGCCTATCTGCATTCCTTTCTGTCACTCACTGACAAACAGAAGTATTTTCTATCAGGGACCCTATATCAACCACACTTGCCTGAGATCCAGAGTGGGCAACAGCAACCAAAGAACAGAACAACCACCCAACAAAGACAAGACCAGATATCTACACCAAAAAAACACTTCAAACATCATAACTTTATATGCCTGGACTCCAGCGCAAAAACACAAACATTAACAGCCAAGACAACATGCTTCCCCAGAATCCACTAACCATATTGCAATAGGCCCTGAGAAATGCAATTTAGCTGAAGCACAAGACAAGGACTTCAAAATAGCTATTATGATTATGTCCAAGGATCTTAAGGAGGTTATGAATAAAAGCCTTAACAAACTCCTTGAAAACACAAACAGCTGAATGAAAACATTTTCAGACACAAAAGTAGAATTTAACAAAGAAATAAAATAATGAAAACCAAAACTGAAATAAAAACTGGAAATGAAAAACACAGAGATAAACCTCACCTACAGATTGAAAAATACAGAAGAGAGGATTTCAGATCTTGAAGACAAGGTAGAAGGAATGGAATGGATAGGCCACATGGAGAAAATGTTAAATCTAAAAGGATCCAGATACAAAATATCCAGGTAATCTGGGAAAATGTGAAAAGACAAAACTATGAATAACAGATATAGAGGAGGGTGGAGAACCCCAGGTTAAAAACACAGAAAATGCTTTTAACAAAACCATAGAAGAAAATTTTCTTAATGCAAAGAAGGAGAAACATAACAAGGTATAAGGAGCATACAGATAGACACGACCAGAAAAAAAATACCCCACAGCACACAAAAATCAAAACACTAAATGTGCAGAACAAAGAAAGGATATTAGAAGCTGCAAGGAAAAAAAAACAACTCACATATAAAGGAAAGCCCATTAGAATAACGCCCAAGTTTTCAGGGGAGACTCTGAAAGCCAGAAGGAACTGGACAAATGTTCTACAAACTCTAATTGACTACAGATGTCAACCCAGATTACAACACCCAGCAAAAGCATCAATTACAATAGATGGAGAGAGAAAAACATTTTTGATATAACCAAATTTAAGCAATTTCTATCTACTGATCCAGACCTACAGAAGGCAGTAGACGGAAAGCTTCAGTCTTAGGAGGTTAACTACACCAAAGAAGATACAAGGGATAAGAAATCTCGTAACAGCAATTTAAAAGATGGGAGGAAACTCACAATATAACAACAAAATAACAGGAATCAATAAACACTTCTCATTGATAGCTCTCAATATTAATGGCCTCATTTACTGAATGAAAAGACATATGCTAACAGATTGAATTAGAAGACATGATCCATCCTTCTGAGTCATCCAAGAAACACATCTCACCATCAAGGATAGACATTACCTCAGGATAAAAGGACAGATGATATTCCAAGTCAAAGGACCCAAGAAGAAAGAAGGTGTAGCCATGTTAATATCTGACAAAATAGACTTCAAACCAAAACTAATGAGAAGAGATAGGGAATGACACTGCATACTCATTAAAGGAAAAATCCACCGAGAGGATATTGCAATTCTTCAGTTGATTCACTTAGAACAAAAGCCCTCAAGTTCATAAAAGAGAGACTACCACAACTAAAATCACATGTTGACCTTCACACAATGATAGTGGGAGACTTCAGTACCCCATTCCCACCAATTGACTGATCATTCAGATAAAAACTAAACAGAGACCTACTGGAGTTAAATAATGTCATAAATTAAATAGACATTATGGATAGTTACAGAACATCTCACCCAACATGAAAGAATATACTTAATTCTCAGCAGCTCATGGAACCTTCTCCAAAATTGATCATGTACTTGGACATAAAGCAAGTCTCAACAGATATAAGAAAATTGGAATAGCACCCTGCACCCTATCTTACCACAATTAATTAAAGCTGAATATTGCCAACAGAAGCAATAGAAAGTATACAAACTAATAGAAACTGCACAACTCACTTCTGAATGAAAAATGGGTCAAGACCAAAATCAAGAAAGAAACTAAAATCTTTTCAGAATCAAAAGAAAATGAAAACACAACATACCCAATCTATAGGACATATTGAAAGTTTTTCTAAGAGGCAAGTTCACAGTACTAACGACTACATAAAAAACAAACAAACAAAAAAAAACTAGAAAGATCTCATATAGGTAACTTAGTGACACAACTGCAAGTTCTAGAACAACCAGGAGAAACAGTCCCAGAAGGAGTAGATGTGAAGAAATAAGCAAACTCAGGGCTGGCATCAATGAAATAGAAACAAACAAATAAAAATTATGAAGAATCAGTAGAACAAAGAGACGGGTCTTTGAGAAAATCTATGTTTGACAACCCTTAGCCAAAGTAACTAAAGATGGAGAGAGAAGATCCAAATTAATAAAATTAGAGATGAAAAGGGAGCTATTACAACAGACAGGAGATTCAGAGAATCATAAGGACATTCTTAAAAAAGAAAAACCTGTACTTCACCAAACAGGAAAAACTAAAAGAAATGGATGAATTTCCTGATTTATATATCCCACCAAAGTTAAATTGAAATCAAATAAGAAATTTAAGTAGACCCATAACTTCTAGTGAAATAAAAGCAATAATTAAGTCTCCCTATCAAAGAGAGCCCAGGGCCAGATGAATTCAGCAGAGAATTCTACAGACTTTCTAAAAAAGAATTAATGCCAATACTCCTGAAATTGTTCTGCAAAAAGAAACTGAAGGAACATTTCCTGATTCTTTTATAAAGCAACTAATATGCTGATGCCAAAACCACAAAAAGATCAAACAAAACAAAAAGAAAATTATTGACCAATATACTTTATGAACATAGATGCACAAATTCTCAGTGCACAAATTAACTACTTAAAAACATTCAAGAACACATCTAAAAGATTATCCATCATGACCAAGTTGGCTTCATACCTGAGATGGAAGGATGATTCACCATATGTAAATCAATAAACATAACAGAGCACATAAAAAGACTGCCAGACAAAAATGATGTGGTCATCTCATTAGATGCAATAAAGACCTTCCACAAAATTCAACACTCCTTCATAATAAAAGCTCTGGAGAGATGAGGGATACACCTCAACATAATAAATATAACTTACAGCAAGCCCACAACCAACATCAACCTAAAGGGAGAGAAACTGAAAGCATTTTTACTAAAATCAAGAACAGGACACAGATGTTGATTCTCTTCATGCCTATTCAGTGGGTAAAGTCTTACCTAGAACAATACAGCAACTAAAAGAGACCAAAGAGATACAAATAGGAAATGAAGAAGTCAAAATATCTTTATCTTTTAGATGATATGATTTCACACATAAAAGACCTCCCAAAATCTACCAGGAAACCTCTACAGTTGATTAACCATTTCAGCAAAGTAGCAGGAAACAAACTTAACTCTCAAAAAATTACTAGGCTTCCTATAAACAAATGGCAAAATGACTAAGACAGAAATCAGGGAAACAGTACCTTTCACAATAGTCTCAATGTATGTCTTGGGATAACTCTAATCAAGCTGGTAAGAGACTTGTATAGTAAAAAGTTTTAGACATTGAAGAAATAAATTGAGGAAGACACCAAAAATGGGAAAAATCTCCTAAGTTTATGGATTGGTAGAATTAATGTTGTGAAAATGGCCATCCTACCAAAAGAAATCCACATCAAAATTCAAATGCAATTCTTCACAGATGTTGAAAGGCCAATTTTCAGCTCTATATGAAAACACACACACACACACACACACACACACACACACAAAAAAAAAAGCCCACAGAGGTTAGATAGCTGGTAAGAAGCTGGGGGGTGGGGGCAGGGAGAGGTTCTACCAAGGAAGGGAATATAGAGTATAGCATTATGGAGAGAAAAGGGAGTGGCCAAAATAGGACAATTAAATATGGGTAAAGGAGGAAATACATGGAGGGACAGCTAACACTAACAGCATTTGAGGGGTCATATGGAAACCTACTACTGTAGAATCTTCTTAAAATATATACATATATGAAAGGAATTTAAATGTAGTAATCAAATAATAGAGGAGAGAATGTCCCAACTAGACATCCTTTTCCACCAAGTAAAACCTCCAGTACTAGGAATGGGTTACATCTTGTTACACCAGCCAGAGAACCCTATGGAAACCTCCAAATATCACAGGCTATTGCCAAGGTGATTGGTTGTTCTCCACAACTTGATGGTAAGGTCATATTGCTGAAGAGAACAGTCACTTAAGACATTGAACCCAGAGAATTCAAGCTGGTGTCTAAGTAAAAGCTTAATCCCTGCTGACTAGCATTCATGAATGATACTGGAAGGTCCACTGCATGGTACTGGAGGAAAAGGATAATCACCAGTATCACCCATCTACAAACCCTGCAACTGACAACAGCTACCTGCCTGAAAGATATACTGTGTAATAATGACACAAAAGTCATGGTCATAACTAACCACTTCTTAATTGGTTTTAAGTCCCACTCCATGAAATGGAATCCATGCCTGACACTGCTAAAGTGGTCAAGAACCTGAGACTAGACAGGACATGGGCCTAGGGAAAACCTAATACTATTTATTCTACTAAAGAAACATCATGATAAAATGACTCCAAATGACTTATACTACACCCATAGATCAGTACCTCACTCAACCATCATCAGAGAAGTGTAGCTAGAGTTTTCCTGCCTGGCCCACAGTCAGGACAAATCTCTCTCACCTGCCAGTCCCACAGCCACTCAGACCCAACCAAGTAAACACAGAGACTTTTTTTTTTTTTTTTTTTTTTTTGGTTTTTCGAGACAGGGTTTCTCTGTGTAGCTTTGCGCCTTTCCTGGGACTCACTTGGTAGCCCAGGCTGGCCTCGAACTCACAGAGATCCGCCTGCCTCTGCTTTTATTGCTTACAAACTGTATGGCCGTGGCAGGCTTCTTGCTAACTGTTCTTACAGCTTAAATTAATCCATTTCTATAAATCTATACCTTGCCACGTGGCTCGTGGCTTACCAACATCTTCACATGCTGCTTGTCCTGGTGGTGGCTGGCAGTGTCTCTCTCTCAGCCTTCCACTTCCCAGCTTTATTCTCCTCCTTGTCCCACCTATACTTCCTGCCTGGCCACTGGCCAATCAGTGATTTATTTATTGACCAATCAGCAACACACTTGACATACAGACCATCCCACAGCAGAGAAGCTTTTTGTTGTAGTAAATGGGAATTAATACAGAGACAGAGACCCACAATTGACCAATGTGCAGAGTGACTTTGAGTGCTCAGTCCTAAATGGAATGTCTTCATCAAACCGTCCCCTTTAAGGCTTAGTGATCTATGAGGAAGAGAGGAAAGACTGTAAAAGCCAGAGGTGTTGGTTGACTCCAAGGAAACTGTGTCTTCCTGACACGTATGAACTCACAGACTGTGGCAGCATGCACAAACCTGCACAAATTCAAGCAAGAGTTGACGGGGAGGGAGTGGTAGACCAAAGCTCCCACCCCAGTCAAGAACTTATCTCCAGTTGATACCCGCTAGCGAAGAGAAAATCAGTTTTCTCCAGTGGAGTCATACGTACTTTTAATCCCAGTACTTGGGAGTTAGGAGTTACATGCCCTTAATCCCAGCACTGGGAAGGTTGAGACAGGAAGTGATATGGCTGAGCAGAGAAAGGAATATAAGGCAGAAGGAGATAGGTTTGGTGCCTTTTTGGCTGCGGACTCAGAGGCATTCAGTCTGAGGATTCATGGAGACAGGATCTTCCTCTTTCAGCTGAGGAGTTGCAAGGTGAGAAGTGGCTGTGATTTGTTTCCTCTGATCTTTCAGCATTTACCCCAGATCTGGCTCCAGGTTTTTATTATAAGACCAATTAGGATTCATGCAACATACTGATGTATTGTAGACTTTTCCTGTAACTGTGACAAAATGCCTGGAAAAACAACTTAAGAAGGTCATGGTTTAAGGCTTCCCTTGACAACGGTGGGGAAACCAAGGCTTTGGGAGCAGAAGACATTGGTCACTCTGAGTCCTCAGCTGAGAAACTCCCTTTCTCTGGATTCAGGGTGGGTCCTACCTGTTCTGATAAACAACAGGAACCAAGCTCACAGCACACCAAGAGGTGGCTGTCTCCCAGGTGGTTTAAATGCAATCAAGCTAACAATTATGGGTAAGGCGGGGTGTTTGAAACCTGGATTTGGTTGACAAATGCACAATTGTATAAATTCACCACAACTTACATAACTGTCACAAAGTGGAAATTTTTATTACATGTAAATTGTGATTTGATCTGCTACTTTAAAAAAGAATACACAATTATGTTCTTCTCCCCTCTAGTTATACATATAAACCAACAGCAAAGAGAAATTAATGCTTCCATATTTAATCACTTTTTCTCAGAGTAGTGATACTTTATCAAGATATAAACAACACCAAATTTCCAGTTTGGAGAGGTTTATAAATGATTGATTGTTTTTCTAGAATACAAAACTGTAAGTAAGCAAAATAAAATTGCAAGACAGATTGCTATCTTCAGCAATTTTACATCAATATATATCTGTTAAATTATTCAGGGATCTATCGCAATCCTATAATGTGAATAGACACAATATTTTCGGTTCATTTTAAAATGTGAAGAATATTAAACCAATATCAAATTAAAGGCTTTGTCAAAAGTCATGAGACCAAAAAATTAGAAGAAAATATTGATTTTCCAGACAATGTCTGCTCATTAATATTTAAATTCTCCTCTACAACTCTCCTTAGAACCTATCAAATCTGTCAAGGAAGAACATACCAGAAAACGTGGTATCCCCAAAAGGTAACATTTGTTTACTTTTACAAAACACAGACAAACAGAAAGACCAAACACAGACTCTCCACCTGATGCTGATGAGAGAAGGAGGTGTACACCATATCCAGAAAGACTGGCTACCATCATGTCACAAGCTTCCGATATTCACTATGAAAATACTCTATATAAAAAATCGTAGCCTAGATCCTGGATATCCAATTCCTCATGAAATATCAATTCTGTGAGAGTAGGAAGGGCTGGTCTTCCCTCATTTTACTATTGCATCCCTGACACCCATCAGTGTCCCTGAAGAGTTTAATAACTCAACCTACATCTATAATTTTACAAAACAAAGAAAGCACATGTAAATTGTCCAGCCACTTTTCCAGTATCTCTATTCCACAAGCGTGTTTATTTCATGCTGCTTATTCGGGGAGGGAGCCATCCGTTCTTATATTCTGTGACATATGATGAAACTGTGGTGTGGTGTCTGGTTTTAATGGCAACTTAACACAAATTAGAATCACCTTAGCTGGGAAGCTCAGCTGAGGAATTGTCCTGATTGCCTTAGTTGATGTGGGAAGATCCACCCGCAGTGTGTTTATCTGGTATCAGTCCAGATGAGAAGGGGCATGGCAGAAGGAGGATTACTCATCCTTTGCTCCCTTGGTCTTACTGCTGGTCACCAGGTTGACCCATTCTGTTTCTGCTACTGCTGCTGCTGCCGATGATGATGATGATGATGATGATGATAATGATGATGATGATGATGACGATTCCTTCACTGACATCAGTACCTTCACTTCCAGGCTTTCATCGTGGGTTAAAGACCAGAGGCTCTCCCAAAAACCTTCTAGCATTGTGGCAAGATCAGGACTGCTGAGGCATCCAGCCTCTTGCACAAAATGACTACCAGTTTCTCAGCCTCTCAGATGTGAAACAACTGTTGTTGCGATTTCACAATAAGTTGTTTAATAAATTATTTTAATATATGTGCATTCATCCTAACAGAGTTGTTCCTCTAGAGAACTTTGATGTGGTGGTTTAAATAAAATTGGCCCCCATAGGTTCATAGGGACTGGCACCATTGGGAAGTGTGGTCTTGTTGGAGGAAGTACGTCACTGGGGTTGGGCTTTGGGGTTTCAAAAGCTCAAGCCAGGTCCAGGGTCATGCCAATCCTGATGTAGAGCTCTCAGCTACCTCTCCAGTACCAGGTCTGCCTGCATGCCATCATGCTTCCCATCATGGCAATAATGGACTAAACCTCTGAACTGTGAGCCAGCCCCAATTAAATATATTTCCTTATAAGAGTTGCTATGGTCATGGTGTCTTTTCACAGCAACAGAAATCCTAACTAAGACACCTGACTAAAACGTGTGTGTATGTGTTACAGGAGATAAATCAGGGACCAGTAAGGAAACTAATGATTAGCGGCAATTCTACTGTTCTGAATAAACATGAGTCTGACACTTGCACATTGCCACAAGAAAATTCTCTTACAGGCAAGAGTTGCTTTAGTGTTAGAAGTCAAACCTGTGGCCGTGTTGATATCTTGTTTAACATATAAATTGTTAGGTACTGGAAAGACAGATGGCTCAGCAGCTAGGAGAAGTACTGCTTTTGCAGAGGAACTGAGTTTAGTTCTTAGCACCCACATCTATAGGCTTGCAGTCAATCGCTTGTAACTCCAGCTCCAGAGGATCTCACACACCCTCTCCTGGCCTCCACAGACACTGCACAAATAGGCACATATCCAAATGCAGATACCCACACACATTTATGTAATTTTAAAATATCTTAGAAATATAGTCAGAAGGCTTATGTCATATGAAATTATATTTTGAATTGCGTGGTTATAATAACAACCATAGTAACAATCAATATGTACTTCTAAGACTGCTTTCTGAATTACAAAAAAAATAGTAGCTGCATTAAAAACAAGGACATCAGGAAATTTGTAGACAAATGGATGGAACTAGAAGAAAATCATCCTGAGTGAGGTAACCCAGACCAAGAAAGATAAACGTGTATGTACTCACTCATAAGTAGATATTGACTGTGAAGTAAAAGATAACCATGCTACAATCCCACAGACCCAGATAGGCTAGGTAACAAGGAGAGCCCAGGGGGGATGCTCAGATCTCCCTGGGAAGGAGAAATAGAAGAGATCTCCTGGATGGACTAGGGGTAGATGGGGATGGGACCTTGAGGGATCAGATTAGGGAATAGATAAGAGGGAGAGAGTATTGAAAGAGATGATTGCAAAGGGGTGGCATTTCGGGGTCAGGTAGAAACCTGATGCAAGTGAAACTCTCACAGATCTACAAGGATGACCCCAGCTAAGATTCCTAACAATAGTGGCTATGTAGCCTGAACTGGCCATCTCCTATGATCAGATTGGTGACTACCCCAGTTGTCATCAGAGAGCCTTCATCCAGTAACTGATGGAAACAGATACAGAAACCCATTGCCAAACATTAGGTGGAGCTTGGGGAATCCTGCAGAAGAGCTGTAGAAAGGATTGTAGGAGCTAGGGGAGTCAAGGACATCACATGATAACCCACAAAAACAACTATCTTGGCTCGTAGGAACTCACAGAGTCTGAAGTGACAACCAGGGAGCCTTCATGGAACTGACCTAGGCCCTCTACATATATGTGACAGTTGTGTAGCTTGGTCTACTTGTGAGACTCCTAATATCAGGGGCAGGGGCTGTCCCTAATGTGTTGTCTAGCTCTTGGGAACCTACTCCTCATACTGGATTGCCTTGCCCAGCCTTGATGCAAGCTGAGGTGCTTAGTCTTACTGCAATTTGATGTGCCATGTTTTGTTGTACCCATGGGAGATCTACCCCTTTCTGAACAGAAACAGAGGAGGAAAGGATTGAGGGGGAGTGGAGGGGGGAGATGGGTGAAGGGAGTGGGAAGAGAGGAGGGAGGGAAACTATGATTAGTGTGTAAAATAAATAGATAAATTAAAAATTAGTGACTGCTATTATTGCATATATGAAAAGAACAGTTTAAAAATAGAACACAAATTTAAAAGTTAGAAGTGTGGTTCATATTAGCTGTGGTCAACTCATTCAATAGCCTAATATTTTAAAAATATTGAGAATTTTACATATTTTATATAATGTGTTTTGATCTGATGTGACCCCCATCCCCTACTCCCCAATTCCTTCCCAAGCCCCACATCATTTTTCTGTCTGAGCTTCAACTGGGTACACTTAGTTCTGCTTGTACATGCACAGGTGTAGGACCATTTACTAGAACATGGGTATTCTTTCAGGAGCCACATCCTTGAAGAAAACTGACTCTTCCCCCATGACTGCTATCGATTGTCAATCATTTCTCTGGTAGAGGTGGCTCAAGGCTTAGAGATTATTGCAGAAAGGGGAAGAGAAATATTGGAAGAGCTAGAGGTGGTGGATTGCTGTAGTAAAGACATGGCAGAGTTATTGCATACATGAACTCAAAGTGTACAAGACCCATACAAGATCAAGCCAAGCAAAAATCTCAAATTTATTTTTTAATCTAAACAAAAAGATTATAATTCTTACATTATATTCACGAGAAGGCAGTTGTGAAGAACAAATGGGATTGAAATGGATGGGAAACAGAACTTTTTTTTTTTTTGGTTTTCTGAGACATGGTTTCTCTGTGTCTGTGTAGTCCTACCTGTCCTAGAACTCACTCTGTACACCAGCTGGCCTCAAACTCACAGAGATCCTCCTGCTTCTGCCTCCCAAATGCTGGAATTAAAGGCATGCAAAACCACTGCCTGTTTTGTTATCATTTATATTTATTTTATGTGCATTGGTGCTTTACCTGTATGTATTTCTGTGTGAGGTGTCAGATCTTGGAGTTGCAGACAGTTGTGAGCTGCTATGTGGGTGCTGGGAATCAAACCTGGGTCCTCTGGAAGCACAGTCAGTGCTTGTAACTGCTCAGCCATTTCTCCAGCCCCTAAACAGAACTTCCAAACAAAGATAAGAGAGACGCATTGCATTAAGTTGCTAGAAAATTGCTTATTAAGCTAAGATGATTTTTGATAATCAAAGTATTCAATTCCTTATGAAATACCAATTTTTTCCTATTTTCTCATACCAACAATTTTATAAGTATTTAATGTAAAAAAATCTCAAGCCTTAAGTACTAGAAAGAGTGATTATACCAACAAACTGTAGAATAGCGATGTTATAACAGTTAATAAATACAGTTATCTGATAGTGGTCTCATAAAATTATAACAAAGCTGAAATTTTTCTATTGCCTGGTAACATCATGGGCTTCTATAACACCAGTGTGATATATTACTGATGTATTTATGGTGTTGCTGATGTAAATAAATGTTTCACAGAAGTTACAGCATATACAATAGGTACTGTTGTGTGACTATGTTACTGGTTGTATATTTACTATGACTAATCCTTACAGTACAAGAGTTCTACTTAGTAAAAGTTCACTGCCATGACTCTATGCTGTTATGCAGGCAGCAGCTGTCTTAGCAACTTTTCTGTCACTGTGATGAAACAGTGTAACCAAGGCAACGTATGAACAAAAGTTTGTTGGGGGCTTATGGTTCCAGAGGGTTAGACCTAATGGCAGCATGGAGATAGCTGGTGGCGGGCAACATGGTGGGCTGAGCAGCCACTGAGAGTTCGCATCTGGAACCACAATCAAGAAAGCCAAGAGAACACATGTGACATGGCATGAGTCTCTTGAAACCTCAAAACCCATGCCCAGTGACATACTTTCTCCAGCATGGCCATTATCTCCTAATCCTCCCCAAATAGCCAGCAACTGGGTAACAAGTACTCATTTAACTGAGACTTGTGGGGCATCTCATTCAAACGACCACAGCAGCCTTCCACAACCGACATTTGCAGTGTGTCTCCACTGCAGCGTTTCTTTTTGCTTCATGTTATCTCGTGTTGCTCTGTTCTTTATGTCTCAGAGCAGTAAGCTATGACATCTGGTATGGTGATATTTTATTTGTATTAAAATATTATTTGTATGTTAATAAATAAAGTTGCCCGGGGGTCAGAGCTATTAGCAAGCCATAGGAAAGCAGGGCAGTGGTGGCGTACGCTTGTAATCCCAGCACTTGGTAGGCAGAGCTAGGTAAGTCTCTGTGTATTCAGGGATACAGCCAGTATTGGACACACATGCCTTTAATCTCAATACCAACCATAGAAAACCTGGAGGTCTATACAGACAGGCTGTGACGAAGCAGTCATGTGGTTGGGTTTACAATCAATGAGAAGGCAGAACAGAAACTCTATATAAAGACTTTAACACAGGAAGTAGCTCTGGTTCGGAGAGGTAGGAACACCTCAGGAGGAAGAGTATAGCTCTGACCTCTTGGCTTTCTTCTTTGCATTGGTTCTGTGTTTCTTATTTAATAAGATGGTTGGTTACATCTACAATCTGGCACAGGTGTGACTAAGCTATACAGTCTAGGTTTAAGGCTACTTCATGATGTTCACACAATGACCACATCTCCTATTGACACATTTCCAGAATATTTCCCCACAAGACTTGTAGGACTTTTTATTTAGAAAAATGTTCTCAGATATCCTTAACTTATCATTTGGGGAAAAATATGCTTATTTTTAAAATTATCTATAGTTTTATTTGTTTACTTTGCTTAAAATTGGCATGCATCTGGCTGGGAATGTAGCTCAGCTGATGGAGTGCTTGTCTTGCAAACACAAGACCCTGGTTCAATCCTCAGCACAGACCTCACTGTCCCTCCCCCTCAAAAAAAAGCACACACTAAAAAAGAAGTCCGTTTGAGCTGGAGAGCTAGCTCAGGAGTTAGGAGCATTTGATATTTTAGCAGAAGATGCAGGACCAGTTCTCAGCACCAACATGGTGCCTCACAACTGTCTATAACTTCAGTTCTAGGGCATTCAGTGAACTCTTCTGGCCTCTCCAGTCAATAGGCATGCACATAGCACATATACATTCATTCAGGCAAAGACTCATAAAATAAAAATAAATAAATATTTTAAAAATAGTGTTTGTAACTTTTTTAAATCGGTGTTACTGATTAATATATATTACTTTCTGTATGATCAGAGATCTTGTGCAAGAAAATCAATATCCAGTAAAGAACACTCATGCATACACATCAGAAATCCAGCAGACGCTGTACAGCTTAAAAATTGATCTATATTCCACAGGACAGAAACTGTTCAGAAACTGTTATTATTATTTTTTTTTTATGAAAGCAGTCTGATTAGGAACCTTAGGTAAGTAAGTCTTCACATTTTTTTTTCTTTTTTGTGTGTGGTTTAAATAACAGCTTAAACTCTTGCATTTCAGCTTTTCTTTGCAGTGTGCTTGTACCCGGCAAACAGGCACGGAGTCATTACTCAGTGTGCGATAGCATTTGTAAACAGCAATGAGGTGGAAAATTAATTAAATGTGGCTGAAAATTATAAATTAGTTAACATTTCCTCAAAGTTCTCTTGGTGAATAGCTGCTGCGGGGAAAGCGTGGGGGGTCTTTGTGGAAGCCTTTTGCCTTCTGCAGAAGGTGGGCCTGCACCTCAAAATGGTAGTGAAACAATATTTCAGGAATTTGGGCCAAAGCTGTCCTGTCATTTCTTTGCAAATGAACAATCAGCCGGATTCAGATAGTCTGCACAATTCCTATGCATTATGCATTGTGTATAAGTTAAATCTGGTAATGGTTTTTATTCATTATTGTATTATGTACAATGTGTATGTGGGGGCAAGAGTGCAACATATGTGTATGGAGGTCAGAGGACAACTTCGTAAAGTTCAGTTCTCTCCTCCTCCTTTAGGCGGCTTTGGGGGATTAAACTCAGGTCTCCAGGCTTGCATAACAAGCACTTTTACCTGCTGAGCCATCTCACTAGCCCACATTTTGATTCTTGTTTTGGGAAAACATACTGTATGGGAAACAGACTTTACCTGAACCAATCTTCTTAGAATTCTATTCAGCTAAAATATGCTGTAGTTAACTATAACCACATTTTTTTTCCATTTGGAAGGAGCCTTTCACACATGCCCCACCAGGAAAATCCATTTTGAGCTTAAAATTGATTTCCACTTATGTTGTAACAGATTGTGTAATCCCTGCATCTAAAACATGCAGCAGTCTGCCTACATTTAGGAGGCAAGTATCCGTATCCAACCAGCAGTCTTACTGCAGATTTTACTTAGGAATTAATGCACATTCCCATCCTCCATCATCCCCCACTTCCCCAACCCCATTTCAATTTTTTTCTTTCCAGAAACTAAGTTTGACCGATTCTCCCTCCCTCAGGCAACCATATGGCCAAAATGTAATCGTTTTTTAACCTAAACCCTGGGCCAATAACACAGAATTCTAGCTCTGTATGTTAGGCAGGCAGTAGTCTGCTTTCTGTCGTTAGAAAAACCTTCAATTTTAGTGAAAATAAAAAGATAGTTGAACTAAGAATTTGGCAGCTAAGGAGATTTGACATCCAAATATTTCAAAATATTTTCACTTACAGTAGAATATGTTCTTTCTCTTCAACCTTATCATCACCCCGTTCATTGATGCCAAACAAGAAATGGAGAGAGAGAGAGAGAGAGAGAGAGAGAGAGAGAGAGAGAGAGAGAAACGGAGAGAGATGGATATTTATGTTTAAAAGTAAGAGACAGCCTTCTCCAAGTGGAGGGCAATTGTTTCGTAGGCTAGACATAAGTACATCTAATCTCTTAGCTTTGACTTGAGTAAGTGCATATGGTAGGTGTTTCAGTGCAGTTAAGGGGAGTTTGGGGAAGTGGTAAAGGAAAAATGTATCTCTCTCAACCCCAACTCACTTGGCATTTTAGCAACTTTGTGAAAACCAAGCTATCCCCCAAATGGCCAGAAAGACCTTCCTGTATGATCCTTTCTCTCTGTATAGGAGCCTTTGCCTTCCCTGACTCATGAATTCACATGGCTGGGTTCTCGGTGCCCACAGCAATACCAATGAAGAGCTGGAATTATTTTCTAAGTCTGTAAGCTGAATGACCAGGTCTGTTCCTCACCAGATCTTACTTAGCAGGTACTCAGTCAGTACTGGCTGGAGGGATCACTTTAGTTATCAACAATGGACTGTACACTTGAAAGTCGCTAAGAGAACCTGCAAGTGTTCTCGACATTAGTAAACACGGGAGTAAATGTGTGTGTCGGCTCACTTGACTCAGTCATTTCATCATGCATATGTAGTTCAAAAAAGTTGTATACAGTAAAGATATGCAATTTTGTTTGTCAATAAAATAAAAAGAAACAAAAAAAGCAAACAAAAGAGATGGGAGAATATGTGGTTGAAACAGTTTGACATACAGGAATATTTATAATAATACTCTTCCCAAATCTCCGCATGGTTTATTGATAATCCATACTGTACAGTGAGTGAGGAGAGTTAGTGGAGGGAGAGAGAAAAGAGAGAAGCAACTCCTGATCTGGAGAACTGGGCTTATGCAGACTCAGAGTTCACAGGAAACAAGGGCCAGAAAATGAAGGATGAACATGTAAGGTACATTATCCCTGACATTCTAGGCTGAAACATATCTCAACAGTCTCTATTTCCAAATGTATAAACTTTTAGTGCTCGTTTTAAGATTTTTGTGGCACTGTGCACCAAAATAACACTAATTAGTATAAAACCATCCAATTCTATTACAATGGGCACAGTGCTTTCAAGTGCTAATAGGAGCTTTGGGAGCAGTAAAAAAGAAAAGAAAAGAGGCCATCCCTTTCATGAATTGCTATATGGCAATGGCTGCGGTTGGTTCTTTCAGCTCCTTTGTAATTCAGCTGATAAAAACTAGGCCCTCTCTCTCTCTCTCTCTCTCTCTCTCTCTCACACACACACACACACACTATATATATATATATATATATATATATATATATATATATATATATATATTATATATATTATATATATGCTACTCACCCTTTATGTAACAGAACATTTAATACTAAAATAAGTTAAGATGGGAAGGATGCAAGCAAAGCAAGTTACACTTTTCTGAGAGGAAAAACTTAAGTCAACAGATGCCGGTGTGACAGCTGTGAGGATGACCCCTTGGGGCTCTTCTCTGCCGTGTCAGCAGGGAAGGATGCCCGCAGAACCTGAATCAGTCTTTGTATCAGCAAAGCAATGCCTCCTAAGCTAAACCAGGGATAGAAATTTAACTCCTCCTCAGGTCAACTCCTCGGCAGTGGATAAGAAGATCTCAAGATTAGCCAGCGCGTCAGGTTATCAGTGTTGCATTCTGGGATTGCAGCCATCAGAGGTTCGAGGTGAATCGGGTCTCAACTCAGAATAAGTGCTCTTACTTTGGGGCAATTTATTTGTTGTCTCAGATTCCCTATATGGAAAACTATAGAGAAAAATACAAGATTCCTCCTGAGCTGTCCATATGAAAAAAGTCTGTCCAGGATCAATGAAAGCCTCAGAAGATGACTAGAAACCAGGTGGTAGGCCAAGCCGAGCCCTGAAAAAGTGAGGATTGGAGTGTTTAAAGAAAGCCTATTTTCAAGGCCAGCAAGAGAAGCAACATGGTACAAATAGGAAAAGGTTAAAGGAGACAGCATAAAAGCCATGTTTTCTTGCTGTCCATGCACCATATTTATTAAGCGTCTGCTTCCTGCATCGGGTGCTTTGACACACTAGGAGAGCAGCAGGCAGGCTCCCTCCTCACAATCTTTCAACCACTGTAAAGCAGAAACAGAGAACAGTAAAGCAAAGGGGAAGTGGCAGGAACCACAGGACATTTAGTTTTCTGAGTAGTTCCCTTTGTTTTCTGTGTGTCCTACAATGAACGTGTGTTGTGTTTATTATACAAGTGTGTTTTAACATCCGTTTCGGATTTACGTTTATCAAGTTGGTTTTATACAACTGCTTTTCAAAAGAGATGGTTACAACGATGAACTGTCTGGAAGGTCAGATGAAATGGCTTCTGAACATCACACAACTATCGTGAATAAACTTAAGAGAGACAGGCTCAACCATAAGCACATCTTGCTGAAGGAACTTTTTTTTTTTCAGGGAAGCTAGGATTAAAACCTAAGTCTTCTAAAGTCTGAATCGGAGCCCTTCCGACTTCCTGGCAGTATCTGCAAATAACTTCAATACACACTCTCAAAGATCAAGGCATGGCCTGCCATATCTTCAGTCATTCAAAAAAGGGGGGAAAAAAACTATATAAGAAAAGCAACTTCAACATGTGCCCTACCCTGTTGTTTTTATTCTCATGGCTCTTTAATCTTTCTTCTTTTATTTTATTTTCTATTTCTAAATAAAGACATAGCCTTAAATTTCAAGTGGGAATGAAATTTTTAAAAATGAGAAAACAAAACACATTCTATTCCAAATTTCTAAATTATTAATGCTTAATTATTTTTCCTCTTTTCCTTGAGTTGGAAAGTTTTTTTAAATTATAATTATTCTATATACTCAGTTACAAGTGTTTTGAGGATTTCAGCTGTAATTATGCAAAAGAAATAAGATTGTTGGTTAATAATGAGAAAATAGTTGTAAACTAAAAGGTTACTAAATAGATCAGACAAAACATCTTAGCTCAGCATTTCCTTAAATACCTGTCTATCATAAAGCACTAGACTCATGAAATGCTTACTGAGAAAAGGAGTTAGTAGCCTTCAGAGAGCATTTTATGTTCTCATCCTATTATAGAGATTCCCAGTGGACTTTGCAAAAATTTTGAGGGAAGCAATGTTTAAGGAAAGGAAAAACATGTTTAATTCCTTTTTCTCCAAGTATCTTCAGAATTTATTTGACTATAACATTTAAAAAAATATTTTATATTTATCAATTTCCTTAAATAAAAACAAACTTTTGTCTCCATTGCATTGGGATCCTTTCCAAAATTATTCCAGTGATGGATTTTTAAAGGATAATACATTGCCGAACAGCGCTGTTCTTGCCATTCAGAATCCATCTGGAAAAGACTGAGAACAAGGGTCTTTCCCATCCATTGGTCAGAAATGGGAGAGAAGCAGGGACACTCAGTGTCTCTGCTCATAGGGAAATCAACCAAGAAAGACAACATCTCACTCCACTCCTTAGTGTCTTCAAATCTTCAAACACAACATTTCAGGTTGTAAATTTCCCTTGTTAAGAGATGTCCATCAATGAAGGAATGAACAAGAGAAGTGACCCGTTGCTATTACTGACAAGTCTTCTAGCGTGTTTCCTTCTTAACTCCAATTATTTCAGTTTTTGTTTATTTGTTTTACTCCACCCTTATGTCCACATTCAAGTCCATAAGTAAATTGATCCAAAATTGGAATATTTCTCTCCTTATTTACCGTCTATGCCACCCCCTCTCCTATTCCGTAACTACCCTTTTCTTATTGTCTGTTCTATGCTCAGTAGACATTGATTAGAGATGTGTTTGGAGACACTCACCACCTAGACTCCTGCATTCAGGACTTGCTGGCTTTTGCCAAGACTACTGTATTAGTGGGGAGGGGTGTCTATTAGCTCACAGTTACAGGTTACAGTCTATCATTTTGAAGACGTCACAGTGGTGGGAATTTTAGACAGCTGGTTATATTGCCTCCATGGTCAAAAAGCAGAGATGGGTCTAGAGAGATAGCTCAGCAGTTATCATGATGTTCTTCATGTGGAGCAGAGCTCAGATCCCAGCACCCAGGTAGAGCAGCTCACAAATGCCTGTAACTCCTGCTCCAAGAGATCTATCTTCTTCTTCTGACGTGCTCAGGCATCTGCACATGCATGTGCCCCTATGCTCAGACGCGTGCACACATGCATACCCACAAATAAAGTCACATCTTCTTATTTTAAAGCAGAAAGAGAAGAATGCCTGTGTCCAGCTTACTCTCTCCTTTTCCGTCAGCCTAGGACCATGAAACAGTGCTGCCCACTTTCAGGGTGGGTATTCCCACCTCAATTAACTCGGTTAAGAAAATTCTTCACAGGCATGCTTCCAGGCCAGCCTGAACTAGAAAATTTCTCGTTTAGGTCACTATCCCAAGTGATTTCACATTGTATCAAGTTGACAATCAGAATTAACCATCACAGTGACGGCTGGCAATGGGCTGACAAGTTCTCATTTTTTCTCACTTAGAAGCCATAGGCTATGACCTTCCTCTCTGCTGTTCTTCTAACATTTCCTTTGTACCTTTTTTAAAGCATGTATCAGGATTTGTCTTGAGTCGGAATTATTTATGCATGTGTCTATTTTCTGCCTTTGATTATGGGCCCCTTTTGGGCAAGTCTCATATTTAATTCATTGTATGTCACCCACCTTGGGCAGGGGTCCTCACACTGAGCACTCCCCTAAACATAGAGCACTGCCAACCTGACAGTTTGCATCAAGCCTGTTCTAAACTTTCTTGCGATCTTTGTCACTAAAAGCCATTGTCATTCTTTTCCTAGAGAAACATTTATAAAGTTAAAAGTTAAGAAACTTCCTTTCAGTGATGAGGCTACTACGCATGGCAGAAATGGGGGGCCCGAATGAATCTTCCTATTGTTACCCCTGAGTAAATTCCACTTTCTTAAAGATGGAATTCTTTTATACCTTATTCACAGGCTAAGCAAAAGGAAGTCACCTCTCCTATTGAGACATTTCCCTTTTCATGGTTTCTTACACAAAGGCATGACTGCATAGAACTTCCCATTATCTAAATAGCTAGAGAAGGGAAGAGTAGGGAAGTATTGAAGAAAATATATGGCGGTGACCTCTTTTACGCCATTACTAAGAAGGAAAAACCATGGTAAGTTGGCTATTCCTGTAGATGACCTCATGGCTTACTCAGTTCAAGACGCTGTTCACACTTACTGAAAATGAAATACAGAGATGTGAAGAAGTGTGTGGTGAGAGGAAACACCTCTGCTCTGACATGGAATTCAGGGCAACTAATATGGGAAGCAGGAGGTCACGCTGAAGCGCTGTCAGAGCCTTCTAACTTTAGGCATGGTAACTTTCTAGTCTCAAAGTTTATCTGCCCCTTGCTGTCAAGAATCTGACAGGAAAGGCCAAGGTAAACAGAGGTAGAAACCTGCAGTTTTCAGGGTTCCTCTTGGCGCCTTCCAGGAAGCCAGGAAGACTTAAAACTGAAGACCACTATGGAAAGGGCTGTGCTGTTGACTTTTGTGTTGACTTGACATAGGCTAGAGGCATCTGGGAAGAGGGAACCTCAGTTGAGAAAATGCCTCCGTCAGCTTGGCCTGTGGGCAAGTCTGTGAGGGCATTTCTATGATGATGATGGGTGTGGGATAGCAGAGCCCACTGTTGGTGCCACCCCTGGGCTGGTGGTTCTCTGTAATGCAAGAAAGCAAGCTGGGAAGCAACAGCACTCCATGGCCTCAGGTTCAGCTCCTGCCTCCAGGTTCCTGCCTTTACTTCTTGCTCTGATTTCTCTTTTTGATGGACTACAACTTGTAAGGTGAAATAAACCCTTTCCTTTCCAAGTTGCTTTTGGTCTTGCAGTTTAATGCAGTGATAGAAAGCTAAGTAGGACAGGAGGTCACTGAAGCTTAAGTTTTAAGAGCACCTTGTGTCCTTCTTTACCTTAGAAAAGATGGTATTTATTGTCCAGTGTAACTCATAGCTAGGAGCATCAATAGTGAGATACTAGGCTTCCCTGATTGTGGCCAAAGCTAACCTGAGGTGTCGCGGACATAAGCTATGAAAACACTTATTATCTAATTCCTCTTCATCTCAGAGCTGTCCTAGTGGAAGACCTTGTCAATCATGCAGGCGTTGGACCTCCTGAATGAAGAACATTCCGTTCTTCCGCTCATCAGTATCCATTCCAGGCTTCCTCCTGATTTCTGCCATCACCCTTGCTCTCCTTCCTACACAGATCTGGCCAGACCCAATTTCAGCCATATTCCCTATGTGCTCCCAAATGCAGAAGTGAAAAACCAACAAATACACAAAATGGCCCCCACAACTCATGTGTTAAATTAAGTACTGTCTGTAAACATACATGAGCATGCGACATTTTATCACTGATAGGAGGGTGCTTGTTTAAGAAGGCAGAATCGGACAATAGACACCTTGATTCAAATTCTAGCACTACCACTCCATCATTTAATGTCTGTGTGCCTCTGCATAACTACCTTTAAAATGAGAATGAAAATGACATTAGTCACACTGGTTCATCATTTGGATATGTAAACCCAGCAGAAACAGTAGCTACTAATTGAAATAGAGGTAAGTTTATCTCTGGTGGGAATATTGAGGGCTGTGGAGGTGGTAGTGTGGTTCTGTAGCCTTGGGCTATTTTTGCCTTGCTCTAATCTCTTCTCTTTCAGGAACCATTAAGTCTACATATCCTAGTCAGGAAAGAAGAAGAAAAAGGAGAACATGTTTTTCCTTCCTTCATAGGTTTGATTCAGAAGTTACACATACCCCTTCATTCACATTCCCTTGGCCAGAATCTGTTCATTGACTACCTCAGGTTTCAAAGGATGACATATGACTTGCTGAAGCTTCTGCTGCTGCAGTGAAAGGAGAGAATATAAATTGGAGAAAAAAACAAACAAACAATGATCTCTGTCAGACTGAAGATGTAGACTTGTAGAGATTAAGTCAATTATTCCTGTGAAGGGCTTAAAACAATTGCCTAAAGCCAGAAATCTGTGGCAGCCATTTGACACTAAGACTATAGCAATAGCAATAGAGTTAATGTGGCCGTTTAGTCTTCCCATTTTAGGACCACATATTTTTAGACAATGAGAATTGTGAGAATCCCTTTGATTCCTTAATTTCTTAAAAATAGCTGATTATTAATGTATCTTTCATTCATTTTTTAAAAAAATCTAAATTAAAATGAGATGAACAAAATAATTGCCCAACTAACCTTTCAATTATAGAAGCTACATAATTATAATAGAACTAGTTCTGGGCAATAGCATCTTTTTAGTGTTTTTTTTCTCTCCCTCTCTCAAAACTATACATATATATCAAGGTATTAACTAGAGAAATCAACAGTGTTTGCTTTAGCCTATGATCCCTCCTGTTAGAAAGGAACTAAATTTCTTTAAAGAGTTGACAATTACAGGGGCATTTTCTTTACAAAAGATCAAAGGATTTAATTTGTCTGCCTAGCACCTCTTGTATCTAGGAATATACCTAACAGAGTTCACCAACACCCACAGGCACTTTGGAGAGAATGGAGAGCTCCTCTAACCTAGATGTGAAAGCAGAGGAAGATACATGAAAGTGATCTTGTTAAACCAGCAAGGGGTGGAGCTTTGGCCAGATCAATTGTGCACAAGAGGTTTTCTTTAAGGTTATTATTAGCTCTTCAAAACAGTGTGGAGAGCTGGGTTTTCTACCCACTGGAGGAATTTACTTTTTGATACTGTTTGTTACCATGGAAATGTATTAGAGTCTTAAAGACAGATAAACCTTATTAGTAATTTTGCACTGTTTAGCCTCTGTGTGAATTAAAGTTGCATCTAAAAACAGGAATGATAATAGTATATACCCCATAGAGTAATTATGATAACTAATTAAAATGCAATGCCTAAAGATTTTAGAGTAGAAACATTCAGATAGCATTGAGTATACAATGTAATATTTTCTTGGCTTATAGTGTTCTGAATGTTAACCCCTACCCTTTACATAGCTTTGCCAATTTAAAAACTTCTTTAAAAATTGTCCATGTGAGTGTATGCCATGTGTATGTGGGTACCAACAGGGGTTAGAAAATGACATCAAATACCCTGGATCTGAATTACAGGTGGTTGTGAGCTACCTAATTTGGGGAAATGAACTCTAGTCCTCAGGAAGAACAGCAAGTGCTCTTAACCAATGAGCCACCTCTTCTAGCCCCTCAAAACTCTCAGTTCTATACACTCATTTGACCCTCACTATAGTTCTCAAATTAGAGTCAATATTCCCATTTTTAAATCCATGAAAATGGAGGTCGAGAGCTGACAATTACAGAGAATCAAAGGGTTTGACAAAGCACCAAGGACTTAATAGGTTTGCTTAGCTGCTTTTTTTTTTTTTTTTTTTTTTTTTTTGATCCAGGGTTCACTAACACCAACAGGTACTTCTGAAAGAACAGATTCTCTTAGTCCATATGAAAAGCACAAGTAAAATAAATGACAACAAACTTTTGTAAAGTTGCAAACCCTTGGAAGCATAGGGCAAAAGCTCAAGTCCCCAGCGGGAGGTTTGTGTGAAGTAGTTCCACCCACAAGGACTGCTGCAGTCAGAGGAACTGGTCATGTCATAGTACAGGAACCTTAGATAATGTGACACGGACAGCTCTTTTCAGGACCTCTAGCATGTGCTCATATCTTTCTGAATATTTCTGATCGGGGCAAGGAAGTGCATGAGGTGAGACTAGGTCAAGCTCTGTCCAAATAGATCTCTACTCTAATCAGATGTTTTCCAGTTTGTTCATGAAACTAGGCTCATTCCTATGCCCTTTCTCATGCATACCCTGTGCATATCCCTTCAAATAAATTTTATTAGTCACAAAGACCCTGTGTTAAGCCCCCCCTGCTCAAAACTAAAGAGAGCCCCCGAGTTCCACTTACATAAATGTACTAAAGGTGCCACTGAAAGAAGACTTGAGTCACTCTTCCTTTTTGAGCAACAGACACAGAAAAGCAAAGAAAGACCTGCATGGGCAGTTGAGAGCAACTATGATAAAGCTGGCCTAACACTGGTGTATTTGTGGTTGGTAGAACTGACAGCTGCTGTTAGAGCGGAGAAAGTTTCTCAACAGTGAGCCAGATTCAATCCTTTCTCCTTTTGTCCAAACACCCTGTCACAGCATTGGGAGCAGAAATGAAGACAGATATCCACTGGTTACATGGTAAACTCTTTCTCTTTATTCAAGCTCAAGCAGATTTTTCATAGGCCATGGCAAAAGCAGGCATAATGCTTATATCTCTTACCCAAGACATTTGTATAGAATCCATCTGGTTTCATTTCATGTGCAAATCAAACATGAGCATATATACTCAGCCTCAATGGCACTGAGAAGTCTAGGAAAACATTAGCCCACACTGAAAACTCTGAACTTGACCTTAACTTTCCTTGGTTTTGAAAAGTTAGTCCTACATTCCATGGGCAATCAACTAGGGAGCAATGAAATATAGACTCTGAATGCTGTAAGTTTTTAAAGCAAAGAGCACTGGCACCCGGGTTAAAAGATCATCAGCTATCTCCACCATTGCCAGCAACCAATGGCTGAGGAGTCCCCAACTGGATCAGGCCCTCTGAATGGGTGAGACAGTTGATTGGCTTGATCTGTTTGGGAGGCATCCAGGCAGTGGGACCAGGTCCTGTGCTCACTGCATGAGTCAGCTGTTTGAAACCTGGGGCCTATGCAGGATCGCTTGGCTCGGCCTGGGAGGAGGGGACTGGACCTACCTGGACTGAGTCTACCAAGTTGATCTCAGTCCGCGGGGAAGGCTTTGCCCTGGAGGAGGTGGGAATGGGGGGTGGGCTGGGGGGAAGGTGAGGGGGGCGGGAGGGGGGAGAACAAGGGAATCCGTGGCTGATATGTAGAATTGAATTGTATTGCAAAATAAAAATAAAAAAATTTAAAAAAAATCATCAACTAACACTAATGATAGAAAGTTTCAGGGAGCTATAGACATTTATCTCCCCAGAACCACTTGGCTATGTCCAGCGCAGAGAAAGTGGTGAAGCACCCACCTGTCTCTCTTCTCCCAGACAAGCATTGTATGTTCTTCAGAACAAGATATTCCTGTCTCCATTTACTCTTATTGCCAAGCCCATCTTGCGTCTTTTTTTTATTCTTTGAAAAATTCATGTATATGTACAATATATCTTGATCATGTCCCAGCACACACACACACACACACACACACACACACACACACACACGCACGCACGCACGCGCGCACACACACACACACACACACACACAGAAAAGAGGGTAGCTTTTGCAAGCTATCCTTTGCAAGTCCTGAGCTTTCCAGTATGGTGTTCCTTTCTTAGGCTCGCTGTGCAGCTATTGCTTGGCTCTTACAGAATTCCCATATGGGAAGTCTTGGCATAGAAAACTGACTTGAAATACTTTGTGATAAAATAGGAGACTCATTTCTTGGTCCACCCAGAGTTTTGTATTTCTGTTAGTGTGAGTTTGTGTATTTGTGTATACAAATGTACATGTAAATATATTCATCCTTGCACATATATATATATATATATATATATATATATATATATATATATATATATATGGTGTAACAGGCTAACTTGTCAGCTTGCAAGCATAGACAAATCTCAAAATCTGTCATTTTACTTTGAAGCCAGTCGGTTTACATAGAGAAGTCCAGGCCAAAGCGGCACTGCATAATGAGACTCTACCTGAAAACACAACACAATCATCTGTTATTTCACACTCAATGCCACATTCTCAATTTCCCAAGATAGTCTAAGTTTACACTTGTTGTCTCGAATAAGTATTAACCTTCCTTTCACCCTCAAAACATCCCCATTTAGAAAGTAAATTTTCAGTCATCTGAAGTGCAACCCACAGAATCTCAACAAGTATCTTTAGAAAGGTTTAATATTGCCTGAGGTTTCTGTGCAGCTTTTAATATTTGGTCATTTGTTCTTTTAATCTGCCACTTCAGGTTACTCAGCTTAGGCTGCCATGCAAACAGTAAGATTGTTTTATGGTTTTGGGGACATTTCCCTTTCTCTTTCTAGAACTCAATACCAATGTTGAGGCACACAGCACTTTCTGTTTGGTTATATGGTGTAATTAGGTAATACTTTTGTCTCCTACACATGTCTTCAGTGTTTTACTTTGCATATGTGTTCACTTGCATCTCTAGTATGGAACTAAGCAAACGAATGATCTATCTTTTGGATAAAATAAGTAATTAACCCCATTTATAATGCTAAAGGATTCAGGTTGTTGACAGGGTTACTAGCAATGTGGTTCAACTATTCTAAAGTTGTGCAGCAACAACTCACCTTGCAGTTTAAACAGCTTTGATATTGAGCCTCTTCCAAAAGTGTGAGATTGAGACACAATATTAAATCATTTATGGTAGGTTAGTGGCAAAGAGGGAAACCAACTCACAAAATATAGCTATTAAAACTCCTGCTTGGCACTCTATCTTGGTGTGACAAGATAGTTTATATTCTTTATGTGTCTGTGCACATTTAGAGTTGCTGTATTTCACTCAACATATAACATACCTTTACGATATTATGCTACTTTCAGTCTATGAACACATTAGTAATATTTCATTTATTAAAGACTATGTTTTATTCACATATCTTGTTTACATTTAAATGAAGGCTCAAATAAAACTGAAGGAGGTAAAGCTAAGAACAATGGAAGAAACATGACAGCTGAAGAGCACGATGAAAGGAAACAAGAGTTATCACTGTTGTTGTTGCTGAATAGACACGAGGAGTCATCCCTGGATACTTAGACATGGGAGTCGGAATTGTTCTCAGCACTACTGGGTAGATACACATGCTCTTATATATAATAAGGCATATAACCTGTGCAAACTCCCTGAATACTTTAAATTAGCTCTAGATTACTTTTAGTATCCAGTTTAATGCAAATGCAGTGCAAACTATTGCTATACTGATTTGTTTGTAAAAAAATATTATACAGTACAATTTTTAAAAAATATTTTTCATTTGAGATTGGGTGGATCTGAAGGTACAAAAGCTAGGGATATGGAAACCTGCAAGTATATAAGTAGACTGATAGAAACATGATTGATAGATAGATAGATGGATGGATGGGTGGGTGGATGGATGGATGGATGGATAGATAGATAGATAGATAGATCGATCTCCAGAATCAGGAAAATTATTCACATATAGAATAGGAAGACAAAGGAGACATGTTAGGTAACCAGAAAGATATATTGATAGATAAGTAGAAAGAAGATAGATTGACAGGGAGAGATAAGTTGACAGAAAGAAATGAGAGATGGGCTACCAGAATTATAAGTTTTATTCAAATACAGTATAGGGAAGCATTTAATTAAATTATAAAACTATTTTACTACTGGAAGAGTACATAATCTACCTTCAACTTAAAATACACAATATAGTCAAGTGAACTTCATCTGTATTCAATTTTTTTAAACAGCTTGAAGACCTTGACTCATCCCCAAGTTAAATAAGTGGTGTGATCCGTAGTTTCTGAACAAAACATTTTGTGAGAGGACAGATGGCCAATATTTATAGGTTGTTTCAGAGGGCAGAGGAACAGATACCACTGGTTCAGAATTTTACAAAACAAAAAGAAGATAGAAGAAAACACATTGAGATTTCACCCTGTATCCTGAGAGATACACCAAATACTCAGTGGACTAGCTCAACCTCTTGTCTCACAGAAGCCAGAGCTGTGCAGCGGCTTACAAAGAGAGCCAGAAATAGAGACTGGCTGAGCTAACGTCTGCTGGAATGCTGCATTAAGTCCTTGTGATGCTGTGCTAAGTCCACGTGATGTAGTGCAGGAGAGAGGAACGAAGACCTGGGTGGGGGAGGGAGGAAGAGGAATGGTAAGAGGAGGAAGAGCATGTGTACTCATGGCAGTTCATCCAGCATCCAATGTTTGTCCTGACGCCTGGAATAAAACACAGGCAGTTTGAAACATGAAAGCAGTCTTTTAAATTCTTATGCAAAAGTACCTCCTCCAGAGTATTTAACAGTGTTAATAACTAATCTATATATTGCTTTTCACTGTCAAATTTGTATAATTATATAATTTAATTTCGATATAGCATGAAATCATTGACCTATCAGTGCGGAAATACAACCCTTCCATCATATTATGTACATTATTGACTGTTACAGATGCCATATATTGTCTTGCCCTTGTGAGCAGTATTGTATTACTGTAAACATCCTTGGCTTCTGTTCTAAGAAAGGCATAAGTTACATATTAACAATTTGCTTCAGTTGTTGCTTTGAAGAAATATCAGAAGGAAAGTACTCAGTCTAAAATGAATTATTCATCACAATGGAAGACCCCATGTACCTAGTAATTATGCAATTTTCTAGTCTGGCAGGTAGAAACCGGCACTATCCATGGCCTTGTGTGATTGATGGCCAGGCTCTGTTTCCTCCCGTCTTACTGTCTGCTCCTTTCTTGGGTGGTTGCTTACCTGAGTACAGTGACCAAGATTTCCCTGAATACCTAATGGGTGCCTTCTGAATATCTGCCGAGCTCCTTCTGTGCACAAGATTCTCCCATGCAGCATTCTGTCCAGCAGTCTTAGTAATTTTACTTTCTGAGCACGTGGCTCAAGCTCTGAAACTTAAGGTCATCCCTAGGCACTGCCTTCATCCAGGACTTGGGAGCTTTCTCTGGGGGGCTGACACAGTGCAGGTATGTGACCCACTGACCTGGAATCCCTCTCCAGTGTCTGTCAAAGTGCAGACATGTGGCTCACCTGGTTCATTTTCTTACTTTTCAGGAACAATGTGCCTCATCCCTAGATATCCAACATCTTGAACGTCACTGTTTCATATATGTTGTACTTTCTGTTGTTCAGGTTGGAAAGTAAATCTTATCTCTTGTAATTTCCTCTTGATTGAAAATGTCAATTTCCCTTAATGCTTTTTAATGTTGGAAGCACATTTACATTAGACCTACAGGAATAAAAAGGCAAAGAAACAGACAAACGTCAATAAGGTGGTGCTTTGGAGAGTCCTAGGATGGTGCAAAGACTTAGGAATTAGGAAAGCAGAAGGGAAGAGCACGTTATGAACATTTCTGAGTAAACACAGACAAAGGTTGTTCCTTTGGCAGAACCAATCCCACAGCACTAGCAGCCTTGAGTGGCCACAGTACATGTTACATAAAGCTGGCCTGCCTTAAGATGCATAAGCCAACCTTTATTTAGAATTAATTTTTGATCCTTTGACCTTTTATGAGTTCTTAGCTTCAAAATGTCAAAATGCTTCAAAAGTTTCATTGAAATGATGTCATTCTTCATCATCAGGGTATTCTATACTGTGTCTTTTCCTGGAGATTAGTAACTACGTATGTTTGAACTCTTACTAACTTCCTTATATTTCTTATGAAGTATTAATTGAGGAGATTTAGCAGTGATTAAATTTACAATTATAGCACATCTCAATAAATATCATCCCACCACACCTAAACCATCAATTCAGTTTTAGAACTGACCACAGAAAAGTACTTACATCTGTAAGGAAATATGTCCAGTTCTTTGGCCCTTTATCTCCTGCCTCCACTCTGCTCCTGCTCACTTCTAGGCTTTGCCTTGGGAGACCCGAGCAAGCAGATGAACTCATGGAAGCAATGGCATGTATCAGTTACTGTCCTACTGTCCAATCTGCCAGGCAATGTGGTAGATTTACTGCACCGGGGCACTGAAGCCTCTCAAAACTCAAGACAGGGCCAGTGAGACGGCACTGTGGGTAAAGTCACTGCTACCATGCCTGAGATGGACACCAGGGACCCACATGGTAGAAAGAGAGAACCAACTCCTGTACTACATGTTGACCTTTGACCACGGCCTAGGCACACACATGCACAGGCATGTTTACACATGCAAATAAGTAAATAATGTAATACAAATTTTAATACCATTGTAGATAAAATTTAAAAACCTCTGTAGGATGCTAAGATGACTTACATAATGTGCTCTAGCTGCCTGTTGTACTGACACAAGTGGGTGGCATGTGACCAAATTCCCAAGCCTTGAGAGTGTGAGTCACTGAACTTCCATGACAGGAAATAAAGGAATTACCACATACAACAGAATCCAGATCATTGGGCCACTGAAAAAGTAAACACCAGAAGTCTTTCCTAGAGCTTTGCCTCTGAAAACTACAGCTGGCTTGTAAATGAGTAATACCTGAAATAGATGAAAAGCTCGTTAAGAGCTTGTCAGGTGTGTATGTGGCTCTGCAATACCACTGGATGTACGGACTCAACATAATCCCTGCAGCACTCACGGAAGAGTCCTACAGTCCACACTTCACAGTGGGAACACCGAGGCTCCAGCTATGTGGCAGAGTTCTTATCTGATGCAGGCCCAGTTAAAGGCTGTTTTCTTTCTCTCCCTTGCTGCTTTTAAATACACAGTAGATATTTTGAAAAAAGACACACAAAGAATTCAAATGGCATAGACTACCCCTCTTACCCCTCCCCAGACCCAGAATTGGCTGCTACTTCACTGTTTTGTGTGGACTTGGAGAGATGTTCTACCACCTACTCTAAAACACTTGGTTCTTTTCTGCTCTGTTGGGTTTTTACCTCATTTATTTTAACAAGCTGTTAGGCGTACAAAATTAAGGATTGGTATACCTTCTTAGGGAAGGATATCCTGACCACTAAGCAATGTCTCTTTATCCCTAATAACCTTTCTTGTAAAATCTAGCTGCCTGACATTGAAAAAGGCTTTGGTTTTCTTATAATACGTGTTCACATTGTATGTCCTCCTTCCTCCTTCACTTGTTAACTTATCTGAGTCTTCATATTTAAAATAGACTTCCTGGGGATGAAGTATACTTGGATCTTGGTGTGTTTTTTTTTTTTTCAAGCCTTCTGATATTTATTTTTTATTTGGTGTGTTTGGACAGATTTCATTTAAAGTGATTTTTTTAATATAATAGCATCTAAATCTATTTTCTAGTTGTTAGGTTGCTGGTTTATTTTCTTCATTGACATTGTAAGTCATGTGTTAAATCCTTAATCTCTAATGTGATGCTACTTTGAAGCAATGAGTATCTAGGAAGGAATAATTAAGGTTCTATGATGTCTTGAGAATGAGGACTTTGTGGTGAGATCAGTATCTTTACAAGAAGAGACACCAAAGAAATATCTCCCCTCCTCTCTCCTTCTTCCCTCTCTTCTCTCTTCCCTCCCTTTCCTTTTCCCTCCCTCTCCCTCTCCCATTCCCCAGCCTCTCTTCCTGTCTCTTTCTCCCTGACATAGGAGACAGCTTTGACTAAGGAAGAGAGCCCTTGGTAACAGCCCAGCCACACTGGCCCTTGACCTCAGACATCCATCCAAAGAACTGTAAGAAATGTACTTGGTTTGTTGAGACACCCACTAGGAGACCTGTTTCTGAAAAGAAACTTTGGAGGATCAGTAGATTTTGGAGAGAGGGGAGGTGGAGGGCTGGGCGAAAATGGGGGGGAAGAGAGGAGCCTGTGGTCAGGATGTTTTGTATGAGAGAAGAATAAGGGGGAAGAAAAGGCAACCAATCTACATGCCTTGTTAAGGTGCTCTCCTGGGCCTTCCCTGAACTGGAGTAAGACAGCATTTGAAGACAGGACTCTCCTTACCATTGCTTGAACTTCCCTGGTTATCTACCACAGAATCTGAAAGGGTTCTTGAGGACACTACTGGAGACACAGATCTCATCAGCATCTCATTCTCACAGGCACGCAGATACAGCGTATTAGTCACTCAAATTGCCTTTGAAGTGTTCCTTCCAGAAGTTTCTCTAAAGGTAGGCAAGCCATAGTTGGAAGTCCAGATGCACCTACTGACCCAAATTCTGGGAGAAACAGAATTTTAGGTACAAAAAATTTTAATTTTTAATTTTCTCCTTTTTTATGTAGGAGGAAAGGACCAGAGATTTGCGGTAGCTTCCAAGCTTTGTGCAGGTCAGAGCTAAAACCAAATGTTGCTCTCGCTCTCGTTATTTTAAAGGGTAATTTTTCTTCAGATAGAGACAGTGGATACAGCTTTTTAAAAAGATAGCTTCTTGTCTTTCTGCTGACTAGAGCAACAGTACATCTGTGAAATTTACTTCGGGTATATGCACATTGTTTTAAAAATATAAAAAGGTGAGTTAATAGAATTTGAGTTAATAGAATTGAATTTTCATTTGTCCCAAGAATCTTATTATCTGTATGTTTGATACTAACCCAGGCATGAAATTCTAAGAAAGTTATGCTGTATAATTTGACTTGTAATTTTGCTTTTATTGGAAGAGTTCAGAAAGTTAACCTGGGATGTACTGCAAATAGTTATAAAGTGATCCTGTTTCCTCACCCGTAATTTCCCTTGAGTGTGCATCTTGTTATTGATTTGCTCCCAAAATACTTTTGTTCTCCAAACACTGTGATCCTATAATGTATTAAAAAGAAACTATTTCTTTCTTTCTTTTTTTTTTTTTTTTTCTTTCGAGACAGGGTTTCTCTGTGTAGCTTTGCGCCTTACCTGGAACTCACTTGGTAGCCCAGGCTGGCCTCGAACTCACATAGATCCGCCTGGCTCTGCCTCCCAAGTGCTGGGATTAAAGGCGTGCGCCACCAATGCCCGGCTAAAAAGAAACTATTTCTAAGCACATAGAACATTATGGATTCAGTCAGGCGTGATGGTGACAGATACTAAAGACTGTTGGCAGGGACAAATGGAGGGATAAGATGGCACAACATGTTAAAATGTTGTTGTTATTTTTATTTTCTTCTCTCCTTTTTTCATTTTTTGTGGTAACTCACATTTCTTAAAGTAGAGTTACTAATAACCTGAGGCAAGGATTGCTGAAATCTATAAAACTGACATTGCTCATGAGAGCTTTGAACCATTACAAAACCACATGCATAAATGCAGGTTTGTTACATCTCTTAATTAAGACGTACATTAGAAAAGGTATCATTCCTGACTGGAAAGATGGTCCCTCTCCTGTAAATGCGTTTTTGAGTTAATTTTTCAAATGGTCTATAGATTGTTGTTTCATTTATGTAATATTGATTAAATAATCATTCTAAAATGTAGTTACTTAAGCCATAATACTTTGTTATTTCCTAAGACCCTGTGGGTTTACTGTTTAATACTCCACTTGCCGAGTCTTCCGTGGCTGCATTCATCTACCAAGGACCTGGGGGACAGCTCAAGATGGCGGGATTGCCAGTCCGGAGCTATCCTCCTCTGTGTCATGCCTTTTGAAAGAAGCATCACAAGAGCACAGACATAGAGGGATGAGCTTTGAGTAGGCATCTGTTGTCATGGTTTGCTGATACACATTGGCCGGAAATACAACCAATCTCTGAGCGAAACAAGAGAGAGAAATTCGGTAGCTAGAAAATAGGAGGTTGGGGCTGAAGAGATGGCTCAGAGGTTAAGAACACTGACTGGGACTGACTGCTCTTCCAGAGGTCCTGAGTTCAATTTCCAGTAATCACATGGTGGCTCACAACCATCTGTAATGAGATCTGGTGCCCTCTTCTGCTGGGCAGGGATACATGCAGATGGAACATTGTATACATAATACACAAATAAATCTTTAAAAAAAATAAAACAATTAAAAAAGAGAAAATAGGAGGTTTTATTTTTGTTGGGAAACATTATTATAAAAAATGTATCCAAATCTGGCTTTGACTGTATAGCTCTTTAGCTTTTTGAGTGTAAAATACACCTCCTTCTTGCCAAGAGCTCCACAGCTTACCTAGTCATTGCATAAAGTAAATCTGGAACATAGCAATGTTAGGAGGTGCTTGCTGATGCAAGTGAGGCCTCCAGTCTCTCAAGTGCAACTATTTGAGAGCAGCTTTTTAAAAAGGTGGGTCTCTGAACTAGAGTTATTTTCACCCCACACCCAACGTATCTACACTAGAAATATGGGTAGAAGATAATGTCAGTGAGACACACCCAAAGAGACCAAAAGAAGGGCAGAGAGCAGTCAGTGGCCCACAGGAGCAGGACAGTTTGTCCAAGGACATGTTGAAACACGGGACTCTGAAGACAGGGGTCCTTCCTGAAAGAGACCAGTTCTATATCTGCTAATGCTTGTTTTTCTTGGCTTCATCTGGGATTTTAACCATTTTCATATATGACATCATTTTTATCACCAATTTGGATAACATTTCCTGAATCTTTATCTTTGGTGGTTATTTCTACAGAGAATCCTCCTGTTTCAACATTTTTCTTTCCCCTTTGTGACATCTCAGTTATCAAATGCTTAATCCAACCACAGTCACATCTTCATGCGTTCCCTGGTGGAGCAGCAGTTTCCACTTAAAACTCGAGAGTAATAGAGCTGAAGCAAGTGACCCAGGTTGAACTGAGAAGAGAGGGGTATGCTCCAGGTGGTCTGTCAGCTCCTCAGAATCTTTGGTCTGGGAGACAAATAGGTAGATTTTACTTCAGGGAAAGAGCTACTGATGTTTTCTGGCTAGATAAGTGGAAATTGAATATCAAACAAAAAGAAAAGTTCTTTGCTGGAAAATATGGTGGAGGGGACAAAGTGTGTTGGAGAATTATACAGAAATTGCATTGCAAAATATTAACTGTTGTAGAATATTATTTTAAGATGTGTTACATTTATTTATGCTGTAGAATATTTGTTTAATGATGCAAAGATGTGTTGCATTCCTTTATGTTGTGTTTCTTTAATGCAGTGAAGCTGTATTACTTTGCCTGTCTAAAACACCTGATTGGTCTAATAAAGAGCTAAATGGCCAATAGCAAGGTAGAAGAAAGAATAGGTGGGGCTATCAGGCAGAGAGAATAAATAGAAGGAGAAAAAAGAGAGAAAAGAAATCAAAGAGCAAGAAAAGTAGAGTCCAGCCACCTAGTTACACAGCCAGACATGGAATAAGAAGGAAAGAAAAGATATATAGAAATAGAGAAAGGTAAAAGCCCAGAGGCAAAAGGCAGATGAGATAAGTTAAGAAAAGCTAGGTAGAAATTAGCCAAGCTAAGGCCAGGCATTTATAAGAAATAATAAGCCTCTGTGTGTTATATTTGGGAGCTGCATAGCAGGCCTCCCAAAAGAATAAAGAGTAAAAATAACCAACTACAGTTACCAGCTTTTATATGTTCAATCCAGCATCACCTATGAGCAATTCCTCCCAAATGGGATAGCTCAGCATAGTATACTATCATGTAGTTTTTATCAGTACTCAACCAGAGAGAAAAAGAAGAAAAGATAAAGAAGTAATGCATATTTAGAATGGTTTTCTTTTACCTTCTTAATAAGTTTTATAATAGTTTAGCATACAAAAGCATTCATGGGTCTTTCTCATTCACAGTTACTCTTTTTTTTTTTTTTTTGGAGCTGAGGATCGAACCCAGGGCCTTGTGCTTGCTAGGCAAGTGCTCTACCACTGAGCTAAATGCCCAACCCTCACAGTTACTCTTAAACACATATCCTAAGAGTGTCCTGGAATCACTACACAGTCATATGCCTCTACCATGGATAACTCGGATGTTTTAGCTGGTAAAACAGTAGAGGAAATGTACTATATAAGCTAGCTACTATAGTTTAGATCTGGAATACCACAAAGGTGTGTGTGTTGAGCACTTGGTCACCAGGGTGTAGCCTTTTGGAAGGTGGTAAACCTTCAGGAAGTAGGAGGTAGAGAGCAAAGGGAGGTTGTTATACCACTGGAGGTTTATACCTAAGGCAGTTTGAGATCCATGGCTCCTTTTTGTCCTCTCTCTTGGTTCCCAAATGCCACAGATGCATGTTTTGCTCCATGACATGTTCTTCACCATGGTGCTCTGCCTCAGTTGGCCCAAAGGTCAACTGACTATCCATGAAACAATGGGCCCAAACAAATCTTTCCCTACAGATTTACCCGGGATGTTTTTGTTTCCATGACAGAAGCCTACCTCACTCAAGAGCTGTTACTAATTCCCAAGTAGTTCTGCTGATTAAAAGATAGAGAGGCAAATGAGTGTCTTGTATGAGCCAGATCTAGCAGAAAAGTCTGTTGTAGAGTATTATTTTAAGGTGTGTTACTTTTGTTTATGTTGCGTTTGTTTAACTCTGTGAAGCTGTGTTACTGTGCCTGTCTAAAACACCTGATGGTCTAATAAAGAACTGAGCAGCTAATAGCAAGGCAGATAGGAGTGATAGGTGGGGCTGGCAGACAGAGAGAATATACAGAAGGAGAAATGTGGGAAAAGGAAGAATGAAAGAGATGAAGGAGTGAAGAAAGAAGTAGCCAGGGAAGGAGTAGGACTCCAGAGGCCAGCCACCCAGCTACACAGCAAGCCATAGAGCAAGAAACAAAGAAAAGTATACAGGAACAGAAAAGGAAAAGCCCAGAGACAAAAAATAGATGGGAAAATCTAAGTTAAGAAAAGCTGGCTAGGAACAAGGCAAGCTAAGGCTGGGCATTTATAAGTAAGAATAAGCTTCTGTGTGTGATTGATTTGGGACCAGGGTGGCAGGCCCCCCAAAAAAGAGCAAAAGAGTAAAAACAAGCAACAACAAAAGTCAGTCAGCTTTTCTTCCCTCAAATGAAAATGATGATTTTTTTCCCCTACATTCACTAAAACCAAGACTTTCTTAACCAGATGATGATATTCAAGTTCAAGAACTCAAAACAAGCGACAACAAAAACCATACTTGAAATTGGACAGGGCAAAAAGTGCTGCACAAACTCTCCCTCAGTGTGTCCTTTCATAACTTTGTGGCCTTTGGCAAAATACTTAAAAGCACAGAGCTGCAAATTTTACAGATTTAAAACAGAAAGCGAGATGATCACAAACTCTTCATCAATTAGTGCTTTGTGGAAGATAAAGTGAACTGAGGCACATAAAAGCTTTTTTCTAAAGCCTTGAACCTGGACAAAAGAACACGTTGTTTTTGTTCGAATACCTAGCATGAGAAAGATAAAAGGTTACTTCAAGGCCACGGTGCATGATTACAAAAAAGCCTCTGCACTTTAAAATATTCAGTTATTTTTAAGGATCAACATTGCCGTGGGCATGAATATATATCTGACATTGAATCATTGAAATAGTAAACAAACCAGAAATGCTCAGCCTAAGAAAAGCTGATAAAATGACCTTAGGTGATGCTTCCTACATCATCTGATCCCAGCTTCCTTCCGTCCTTCCTGGCTCTGTACTTTACAAATTCAGAGTTTTTAAGCCACTGGAAAAAATACATGTATCCTGAATGGAAATGCTGAAAGAGTAATATATACTTTTGCCAGGTCCAGTAACAATCTCGTTTAAGGGACATCTGAGGTTAAGTGAGCAGTTAACCCACTAAAGCTCGGTTTACTCTGTTCTAAGAAAGGTGTGGTAAACCTGTGAGTAAGGAGGCTCTCCCTTTGGACTTTAGGACCGGTGCTCACACACCTCACGGGTTTCATCTTTTTGTTGGGCTTTTTAAAACCAGCGGAGAAAGCAAGAAATCATTGGCTTAAGGATAGAAAACATGGAGAGTCCCGTAAAAGAAACTTCATCTTGTTGACTATTCATATTACTGCAAATGTAGGCATGAGACAGAGACACAAGTGTTCTTGCTTACTTAGCAATGTCCTATTTTCCATAGCTATTCTTAAAGACTGAGTAAGAATACCTTTTTATGCCATTCTCCTTCAAGAGTCTAAAAATAGTGGGTGAAAGTAATATAATAGTTATAATATAAAAATAACTACCATTTACTGAACGCCTACTCTTAGAACAGGCAGAGTGTGTGTGTGTGTGTGTGTGTGTGTGTGTGTGTGTGTGTAGGCAGTGTGTACATGTGTATGCATGTGTGTATGTGTATAGACAGTATGTGCATGAGTGTGTATGTGTGTAGGCAGTATATGTGTATGTGTGTGTATGTGTATAGGCAGTGTGTGCATGTGTGTGTAGGCAGTATGTGACCATGTGTGTAGGCACTTTGTGTGCATGTATATGTATATGTAAGCAGTGTGTACGTGTGTGTGTATTTAGGAAACATCTATGTGTGTGTGTGTGTGTGTGTGTGTGTGTGTGTGTGTGTATAGGCAATATGTGTCCATATATGTGTGTAAGTAGTATGTGTGCTTGCATATGCATATGTGTGTATACATGCAGGTAATGTATGTATACTTATATGCAGTATTCATTTTACATTCTTGCTTAAGATATCATAATTCTCACTACAGATAATAAAACAAAGGCTACCATTCGGTCAGGAAGTATAACTGGAAAGTACAAAGTAGCCAAAAACGCACACAAAAGTGACTCAATCTTCTAGAAAAAAATGTATTTAGCAAGTAGTGGAGTGTTTGGGGTTAAATACCACTTTATTGAGCTTTCTTGATGTCTGAGGAAATATGGAGTTTATAAATTATGAAGTTTAACCGTTGACATTGAATGCCTGTTCATAACCTTTACCTTCTGATACAATACCTGCAGCTCATTAATCGTCTTTGGGGAAAAGATGGGGGCTGAGAAAGAAGGAAGAAACAGAAAAGGAGGAGAGGAGAAGGAAAAACATGAAGTTAAGCGTATTTGAATTTTCTTCATTATTCTAGAATATCAGGTCATGATTTTGCACATTAATTTTAGTGGTTATCGAATAAGATCTCAAACAATTTAGGAGATGTTGATGTGAAATTCTGTTTCATTACTTGAGACTCTTTCAGACAAAAGAGAAAGAAATCCCCAATCAGACTAGCCATTTAAGACAGAAGAGAGAGATTCATTTGGCTGACATAATTGGTCTCGAGGAGCTGGCTGACTTTGACCATAGCCAGTTCTGGAAACTCAGATGACCAAAGTTTCCCTCATTCTGCTTTCTTTGTGTACTTTCCTCAGTGACAGCTGAGGTCCAAAGCATTCCTCTTCCTTCGTCTGAGAAGGTGCTCACCAGTCCCAGCAAACTCAGGCCTCCCCTCATAGCTAGCATTCCAGATAGGCACCACACACCACATTCCACGGTGTCCATAGCAATCTGCCAAGTGGATGCTGTGTTTATTTGGATCACATTTTAATAATTGGGCAAATCTGTGTTCAGGAGGAGAGAATACTCTGATTAGCCAATTTAATCAGGTCATCTCCTCCCCGTGTGGAAAAGAACAACGTGGTCAGCATCCTCATGTGTCATCTAAAAAAAAGGATGTGGAACACAGAAAAATAAACAGCAGGTAGCCACTGAACTTGCCTAGATATTTTCACTCTATCCTAACAACTTCTTCCCTTGCTATCTGTCTCTTACCAATGCAGACTTCTGGGAAAAATAAAAACAGAATTGAAATAGAGTGTTTCCTGGTTATATTGAGATTTTGAAGTTGGTTTTGCCCTTTATGACTTCCAGAAGAAAGCAAGTGGGATCTTTAGTCATCTTTGCATTTGAGTGGTGGTGGTGGTAGATGAGTGAGCTTCCTATTTTACCCTTCCTTCTTCAGCCCAATGAGACACTAACTGTTTAAGGTGCACAATCACTTTCTTGTAGTTTGGGATGGTTCTTTAGAGACCCGTCTTTTTCTCATCTGCATGAAATATACAGAGGATTAGACAATTGCAACCGCATAGTCACCAGTGTATATAATAGTTATATTTGCCAAATCTAGAATCTGGACAAAAAGTTTGACCAAAACAAAATTAATGCTGTCCTGATATCAGGAAATTTTGGTTTGAAGAAAGCAGTGGACATCACCAGATTTCATGGTTTATGGTGAGTAAGACATTGGCTGTTCATAGGATGCCATGAAATATGGCCCTCCTTAGAAACTGGAGTGTAACATAACACTTCAGAGAACACAGCAAAACAAAAACTCACCTGTGAAGAGCTGACTCCGGGTATGCCAGAATTGTCTCTTACATAAACGACTTTTCTCCATATCAGTGGAGAGCTTGTTGGGACAAACTATGGAGTCAAGATTAGAAATGAGAATGCTGGCCTTACTTTAGTCGTCTGAGAAGCCTCTGAAGAAACAGGGCATTTGCATAGCACATCTGATCCCTTGGGCCCTCTGTTGCTGAGAAGATGACCATGCACCAGAACCAGGGCTTCACAGTAGATGACAGTTAGTACAGAGACTCACAACTAGCCAGAGTGCAAAGGACAAGTGGTTGTGAAGTTCTCAGCCCCCAGTGGGAGCATACAAGGTTCCCCAGGAACATCCCAAAAGAGAGTGAAGAAAGATTTTTCTAGGAGATAGAGATTGGGAAGAACTGTTATGAAAGAGTGTCTTCTAAAAATGACAGGACTATTGTTATCATGAACTCATAGCAGTTGGGGCTGCTTACACAAGATCTGTACTGGATGAATCTAGTTAGCACCCTAGTGTAGATGGGAGAGGGGCTCAAAAGGTACTTACTACTCCTAGTTGAGAGCTGTTGGCAATTGATGATTGCCAGGGGAGGGAAAGTCAATTTTTTTCAGGGATGTGGCCTCTCATAGGTTGTCCATGGTCCAGTGGATGACCCCACACCTGCAAGTATAAAGTCAGCATGAATTGAACCTGGTGAGAGAGATATACATACATATGACGACACTAAGTTGGGAGGGGTGAAGAGAGGTGGATAGACCTCTGAGGAGTTGGGGGAGGTAGGTGAACATTATCAAAATACACTGTAAATTCTCGAGTAATGAATACAAATACTGTACTAAAAATAATCGGGGTGTTTTTTTGAGGAAGGATAGTATATTACTTTTTGTTTCTACTGCTATGATGAAACACCAAGACCAAGGCAACATACAGAAGAAGGAGTTTATTTGGGTTTATGGCTCCAGAGGGTTAGAATCCATGATGGTGGAACAATGCTCAGGGCGTGGCAGGAGCTGAAGGCTCACATCTGGAATTGTAAGCACAAGGCTTTGTAAGAGCAAACTGACAAAACTATGAGGCTTTGAAACCACAAAGTTGGCCCCAACCCCGTGCCCCTGTCTCCAGGGCATACTTCCTCCCACAAGCCCATAGCTACTAAAGCTATCCAAACAGTGCCACCAGCTGGAGACCAAGTGTTCAAACATCTGAGCCATCCTCATCCAAACCACCAAAGGGAAGGCGTTGTTAACTTGGATGGCTAAGAAGTTTTTGATAAGCAATGATATTTGAGAAGTCACTGGAGGTACTAAGAGAATTTGCAGGCCTCCATCTGGGGAAAAATCAGTTCATGGTTTGAGCAACACCCAGGAAGGTGTGGGGAATTCCATAGAGGCCAGGATGAGAGGGGAGGGAAACCTGGGGATCTTCTGGAGCATGTGAGGAGAGAGGAGGGACCGGTCCTGCAGACCCAAAGCTGCAGGATTTCCACAACACAGGGCAATAGCAGGATAACCAAGAGGAGTTCCAGTGAGGGCCCAGCATCAATAGTGTAACAGAAACCAGAGGCCTCAAAATAGACCAATGACTCTTTGCAATGAACACTTGCAAGGAAAGATATATGGATAAAGAGTTTACTGTGTGACTCACTATGTCACACTACAGCTTTCGTGACAAGATTGACTTCCCTCCCTTCTCTTCCTTCTTTTTTTCTCTTAAATTTTATTTTATTTTAATTTATTTTGGGAGAGAGATTACAAGGCCAGAGGGTGGATATAAAGGGACAGGAGACAAGTGGGATATAGATACGGAAAACTAAAGACACAAAGAATGCATAAAAAGAAGGACAACACGACACAAGAGCTGAGATCAACTGTGGGCTGCTGAAAGGATGATTTCAGAATGCAAGTGCAAGATGGTTGGCTTCATGGTCATTACCTGGGAATGGGAGTGCTGGGAAGTCACAATCTGGATGTATTTTGAAAGTCTGGAAGAGAGTTTGTGTTGTGAAAGGCTGTGTGTATGTGTGAACTGTGCAGACGAGAGCCTGAGATGCCAAGAAAGACATTATAGATGTCAATATGAAAACAAAGCAACACAAAAAACCCGGCTCTGCCTCTCAGTGGCCATGCTTGCTCCATAACCACTTTACCTTTTAGTTTCCTCCAGGATGAAACTGGCCTTGGATGGTTCTGATCATGTGGAACCTTAGTGAACCTATTGAATGAGATGTTGCTTCCTCAACATCTGGTACCCAGCAATCGCCAAACTAGTCGCCATTATCAGCCGTTTGATTCCTACTCAAGCCAAAAGCAGAATACGATGTCACCAGTTACCAGGCTTGCTTCAGAGCAAGGTTAGGGCAGATGAAACATGCAGACTGTGCTCCTTGCATATCCCCTGTTCTTCTCGTCTTCGTATACTTGAGTCTTTCTGAAAGAGTACACTCTCAGCACAGATCGGTCTTCAGTGGTCCAGACATGGCCACTGTTTCTACTGTGGTGTAATTTCCCCAAAGCCCGCCACTTCTAAGACACCGTTAGTGGATGACCTGTCCCTTGTGGATGTACCCTGACTTTACCAAGAATTCAAGTATTTCTATGAAATCAAATTATAGTAGCATCTAAAATTGGTCTCATTT